>NC_091149.1:33650864-33813364 GCF_041381155.1 Argopecten irradians
ACCCTCCTAATTGCCGTGTATTTGGTGGAAGTGACGGCTAATGGTGAGATCGCACAGCCATGAGTAACTGTTGGAGCTGGCGACATCAGGTGTTCGTATTGATTCAGTCAAACATAAAACTATATTTGTCTCAAACAATGCTGTTATGCATGGACACACACGTGTGTTAGTTTTACGTCCCTTAAACACTCGGGGTGATTGGAAGACACCACACATCAACTCGTCGGGTAAGTTATGTGTCCTGTCGCTTTGACCACGCACCACCCGTAACATTTCTACTCGGGTGTCTACTATGAGATAACACTATGAAAAGGACAAGAGTTCCAACTATCACAAGGAGACACAACACGTGTATACAGCAGTATCCCTAAACGCACTATCACAAGGAGACACAATATGGATATACTACAGACTCCAAAAACACACTATCACAAGGAGACATAACACTTGTATACCACAGTCTTCCTAAACACACGATCACAAGGAGACATAACACTTGTATACCACAGACTTCCAACACATACAGACATCCAAGCCCAAGACACATTGCACGCCCTGCAGGCCATCCTTAAATGATCTTGAAATAGGATGTTAATCTCACAAACCAAACCAACCATGTAATAGGGCTGTTACTGTGAGGCTTATGCCTAAAAAGTATATATATGTGCACGGTGACAAAAGAACTCGAAATTAATTATGATACTTTATCGGGACACATCCGTCATTGTGACAATTAGCACACATTAATAAGAGGAACGAGCGCCAGAAATCTGCAAAAGCGATTTGATTTTCTAACATTTTGTTTCTAAAATAAAGATCGAGTATATTTCCTCACTAACACGCTTTGACTGATAATAGTTGGCTTTAACTACAAACACTGATGATTTAGAGGACTGATAAAGTTATTTATCACCTTTTTACAACCTAGCGTTAATGATATTTCTCTGTGTTTTAAACTAATCACTGTAATTGTATTAGTGTTAATTCGATACAACACATGGAAGGTTCATCGCTCGCTCACTATACATCAACACATGGAAGGTCCATCGCTCGCTCACTAGACATCAACACATGGAAGGTTCATCGCTCGCTCACTAGACATCAACACATGGAAGGTTCATCGCTCGCTCACTAGACATCAACACATGGAAGGTTCATCGCTCGCTCACACTCATGGAACATCGCTCGCTCTAGACATCAACACATGGAAGGTTCATCGCTCGCTCACTAGACATCAACAAATGGAAGGTTCATCGCTCGCTCACTAGACATCAACACATGGAAGGTTCATCGCTCACTCAACACATGGAAGGTTCATCGCTCGCTCACTAGTCATCGCTCGCTCACTAGACATCAACACATGGAAGGTTCATCGCTCGCTCACTAGCATCAACACATGGAGGTTCATCGCTCGCTCACTAGACATCAACACATGGAAGGTCCATCGCTCGCTCACTAGACATCAACACATGGAAGGTTCATCGCTCGCTCACTAGACATCAACACATGGAAGGTCCATCGCTTGCTCACTAGACATCAACACATGGAAGGTTCATCGCAATCGCTCACTAGACATAAACACATGGAAGAATCATCGCTCGCTCACTAGACATCAACACATGAAGGTTCATCGCTCGCTCACTAGACATCAACACATGGAAGGTTCATCGCTCGCTCACTAGACATCAACACATGGAAGGTTCATCGCTCGCTCACTAGACATCAACACATGGAAGGTCCATCGCTCGCTCACTAGACATCAACACATGGAAGGTTCATCGCTCACTCATTAGACATCAACACATGGAAGGTTCATCGCTCGCTCACTAGACATCAACACATGGAAGGTTCATCGCTCGCTCACTAGACATCAACACATGGAAGGTTCATCGCTCGCTCACTAGACATCAACACATGGAAGGTTCATCGCTCGCTCACTAGACATCAACACATGGAAGGTTCATCGCTTGCTCACTAGACATCAACACATGGAAAGTTCATCGCTTGCTCACTAGACATCAACACATGGAAGGTTCATCGCTCACTCACTAGACATCAACACATGGAAGGTCCATCGCTTGCTCACTAGACATCAACACATGGAAGGTTCATCGCTCCCTCACTAGACATCAACACATGGAAGGTTCATCGCTCACTCACTAGACATCAACACATGGAAGGTTCATCGCTCACTCACTAGACATCAACACATGGAAGGTTCATCGCTCGCTCACTAGACATCAACACATGGAAGGTTCATCGCTCGCTCACTAGACATCAACACATGAAAGGGAAGGTTCATCGCTCGCTCACTAGACATCAACACATGGAAGATTCATCGCTCGCTCACTAGACATCGACACATGGAAGATTCATCGCTCGCTCACTAGACATCAACACATGGAATGTCCATCGCTCACTCACTAGACATCAACAGATGGAAGGTTCATCGCTCGCTCACTAGACATCAACACATGGAAGGTTCATCGCTTGCTCAATAGACATCAACACATGGAAGGTTCATCGCTCACTCACTAGACATCAACACATGGAAGGTCCGTCGCTCGCTCACTAGACATCAACACATGGAAGGTCCATCGCTTGCTCACTAGACATCTACACATGGAAGATTCATCGCTCACTCACTAGACATCAACACATGGAAGATTCATCGCTCGCTCACTAGACATCAACACATGGAAAGTCCATCGCTCGCTCACTAGACATCAACACATAGAAGGTTCATCGCTTGCTTACTAGACATCAACACATGGAAGATTCATCGCTCGCTCACTAGACAACAACACATGGAAGGTCCATCACTCGCTCACTAGACATCAACACATGGAAGGTTCATCGCTCACTCACTAGACATCAACACAAGGAAGGTCCATCGCTCGCTCACTAGACATCAACACATGGAAGGTTATTCGCTTGCTCACAAACCAAACCAACCATGTAATAGGGCTGTTACTGTGAGGCTTATGCCTAAAAAAAGTATGTGCACGGTGACAAAAGAACTCGAAATTAATTATGATACTTTATCGGGACACATCCGTCATTGTGACAATTAGCACACATTAATAAGAGGAACGAGCGCCAGAAATCTGCAAAAGCGATTTGATTTTCTAACATTTTGTTTCTAAAATAAAGATCGAGTATATTTCCTCACTAACACGCTCTTTGAAGATAATCGTTTGGCTTTAACTACAAAACACAATGACTTTTTAGAGGACTGATAATCGTTATTTATCACCTTTTTACAACCTATCAACACATGGAAGGTTATTTCATCGCTCGCTCACTGGAAGACGCTCGCTCACCACATGGAAGGTTCAGATTCATCGCTCGCTCACTAGACATCAACACATGGAAGGTCCATCGCTCGCTCACTAGACATCAACACATGGAAGGTTCATCGCTCGCTCACTAGACATCAACACATGGAAGGTTCATCGCTCGCTCACTAGACATCAACACATGGAAGGTTCATCGCTCGCTCACTAGACATCAAACACATGGAAGGTTCATCGCTCGCTCACTAGACATCAACACATGGAAGGTTCATCGCTCGCTCACTAGACATCAACACATGGAAGGTTCATCGCTCGCTCACTAGACAAACAAAGCACATGGAAGGTCCTTCGCTTGCTCACTAGACAAAGCACATGGAAGGTTCATCGCTCGCTCACTAGACATCAACACATGGAAGGTCCATCGCTCGCTCACTAGACAAAGCACATGGAAGGTCCATCGCTCGCTCACTAGACAAACACATGGAAGGTTCATCGCTCGCTCACTAGACATCAACACATGGAAGGTTCATCGCTCGCTCACTAGACATCAACACATGGAAGGTTCATCGCTCGCTCACTAGACATCAACACATGGAAGGTTCATCGCTCGCTCACTAGACATCAACACATGGAAGGTTCATCGCTCGCTCACTAGACAAAGCACATGGAAGGTCATTCGCTCGCTCACTAGACATCAACACATGGAAGGTTCATCGCTCGCTCACTAGACATCAACACATGGAAGGTTCATCGCTCGCTCACTAGACATCAACACATGGAAGGTTCATCGCTCGCTCACTAGACAAAACACATGGAAGGTTCATCGCTCGCTCACTAGACATCAACACATGGAAGGTTCATCGCTCGCTCACTAGACATCAACACATGGAAGGTTCATCGCTCGCTCACTAGACATCAACACATGGAAGGTTCATCGCTCGCTCACTAGACATCAACACATGGAAGGTCCATCGCTCGCTCACTAGACAAAGCACATGGAAGGTTCATCGCTCGCTCACTAGACAAAGCAACACATGGAAGGTTCATCGCTCGCTCACTAGACATCAACACATGGAAGGTTCATCGCTCGCTCACTAGACATCAACACATGGAAGGTTCATCGCTCGCTCACTAGACATCAACACATGGAAGGTCCATCGCTCGCTCACTAGACATCAACACATGGAAGGTTCATCGCTCGCTCACTAGACATCAACACATGGAAGGTTCATCGCTCGCTCACTAGACATCAACACATGGAAGGTTCATCGCTCGCTCACTAGACAAAGCACATGGAAGGTTCATCGCTCGCTCACTAGACATCAACACATGGAAGGTTCATCGCTCGCTCACTAGACATCAACACATGGAAGGTCCATCGCTCGCTCACTAGACAAAGCACATGGAAGGTTCATCGCTCGCTCACTAGACAAAGCACATGGAAGGTTCATCGCTCGCTCACTAGACATCAACACATGGAAGGTTCATCGCTCGCTCACTAGACATCAACACATGGAAGGTCCATCGCTCGCTCACTAGACATCAACACATGGAAGGTTCATCGCTCGCTCACTAGACAAAGCACATGGAAGGTCATCGCTCGCTCACTAGACAAAGCACATGGAAGGTTCATCGCTCGCTCACTAGACATCAACACATGGAAGGTCCATCGCTCGCTCACTAGACATCAACACATGGAAGGTTCATCGCTCGCTCACTAGACAAAGCACATGGAAGGTCCTTCGCTCGCTCACTAGACAAAGCACATGGAAGGTTCATCGCTCGCTCACTAGACATCAACACATGGAAGGTTCCATCGCTCGCTCACTAGACAAAGCACATGGAAGGTTCATCGCTCGCTCACTAGACATTAACACATGGAAGGTTCATCGCTCGCTCACTAGACATCAACACATGGAAGGTTCATCGCTCGCTCACTAGACATCAACACATGGAAGGCTCATTGGTCGCTAGGCAAAGCACATGGAAGGTCCATCGCTCGCTCACTAGACATCAACACATGGAAGGTCCATCGCTCGCTCACTAGACATCAACACATGGAAGGTTCATCGCTCGCTCACTAGACATCAACACATGGAAGATTCATCGCTCGCTCACTAGACAAAGCACGTGACCTCAGTTTCGGTACCATCATTTATCTGCTAGCTACCATGTTCCAATTTTAATTGAGATCGATTATTCGAATTCGTATATGTCATATATTGTTTAATTCTCACTTTTCACTATTGTATATTCAAGTTGGCTTAACACGAATATTCGAATACGAAAAATATGGTTTTTTACCTTGGTCCTGTTGATCTCGAGTTAAAGAAACTGTATCTTATGTCATTTTGTGAAAAGAATTTCTAGAATTGGAAGAAATGCATCCGGAATCTAACACATCTTCAGTTTTCAAAACAAAAATCTTGACAGAATGTGTATGAATATTTTAAAAGGAAAATTGCTATTCACTTTCTTGTTGGGAAACTTCTAAATTATGAATATTCATATCTTCCCCAACTGACTTGAATTTCAAAACACACAGCCGGCATCAACCTGATCATTAAATTGTAAATCAGACATGATAACTTCTGTGGGGAATCCTAATTTGAGGATCGATACAATGACATTTGGTCTCTCACAATCAGGCAGTCCCATGTCAAACCGCCAGCGAGTTATTAAATATCGGGTTAAAGACTTTGTGTGTGTGTCTTTAAGCAGGACATTGACGTCATATCTTTTACGTTGTATATTGATTTACATTTTTTAACAATATCTTATTATGAATTTTCATTTGTGTTTGCTACGATTTTTCATATGGATTAAAAAATTTCCTAGAAAGTGAGCCCGTTTTAAAAGGAAAAAAATGGCGTCGCCGTTTGTAACGTCGCTTCTGATTGGCTAAGATGACGGCGTAATAATTTCATAGACAATGAGTTGTATCCCAAAATGAATTTTAAATGTTGAAGAGATTATCTTTAGTAAAATGAATTATAAGGATTCATTTTGAATAGATTTTTTATGTTATGAGATATAACACAAAAATCTGAGTGTACTCTCATCATAAACCGCTTCGCGGTTTATTTAGTACACACAGATTTATTGTGTGTATATCTCCATAACATAAAAAATCTATTCAAGTTAATCCTTAAATGAAAAATCTAAATTTCCCCAGTGTATATTCCTAGAAAGTGAGTGTTTATCATTGTTTGATATTTGATGTGAATGTCACTAATTTCTCTGACAATGATCGGCGTGTACTGGCCCTATCAGTGTGTACTGCCCTATCAGCGTGTACTGCCCTATCAGTGTGTACTGCCCTATCAGCGTGTAATGCCCTATCAGTGTGTATTGCCCTATCAGCGTGTAATGCCCTATCAGTGTGTACTGCCCTATCAGCGTGTAATGCCCTATCAGCGTATACTGTCCTATCAGCGTGTACTGCC
The DNA here is from genome assembly GCF_041381155.1 of Argopecten irradians. NCBI lineage: Eukaryota > Metazoa > Mollusca > Bivalvia > Pectinida > Pectinidae > Argopecten > Argopecten irradians. The sequence continues at coordinate 33,657,607 of NC_091149.1, forward strand.
CTATCAGCGTGTACTGCCCTATCAGTGTGTACTGCCCTAAGTCAACGTGTAATGCCCTATCAGCGTATACTGTCCTATCAGCGTGTACTGCCCTATCAGCGTGTACTGCCCTATCAGTGTGTACTTGCCCTATCAGTGTGTACTGGTCCTATCAGCGTGTAACTGCCCTATCAGTGTGTGTACTGCCCTATCAGTGTGTACTGCCCTATCAGTGTGAGTACTGCCCTATCAGCGTGTACGTCCTATCTGTCCTAATCAGCGTTGTACTGTCCTATCAGCGTGTACTGTCCTATCAGCGTGTACTGCCCTATCAGTGTGTACTGCCCTATCAGCGTGTCACTGCCCTATCAGTGTGTAATGCCCTAATCAGTGTGTACTGCCCTATCAGTGTGTACTGCCCTGTCAGTGTGTACTGACCTAGCGTCTATCAGTGTGTACTGCCCTATCAGTTTGTACTGACCGTATCAGCGTGTACTGTCCTATCAGCGTCTATGCCCTACAGTGTGTGCCTATCAGTTGTACTGCCCTATCAGTTTGCCTATCAGCGTGTACTGCCCTATCAGCGTGTACTGCCCTACTCAGTGTGGTACTGCCCTATCAGTGTGTACTGCCCTATCAGTGTGTACTGCCCTATCAGCATGTACTGCCTTATCGGCGTGTACTGTCCTATCAGCGTGTACTGCCCTATCAGTGTGTACTGTCCTATCAGCGTGTACTGCCCTATCAGTGCGTGTACTGCCCTATCAGTGTGTACTTGCCCTATCAGCGTGTACTGACCTATCAGTCGTGTACTGACCCTATCAGCGTGTACTGCCCTATCAGTGTGTAACTGCCCTATCAGTGTGTACTGCCCTATCAGCGTGTACTACTGCCCTATCAGCGTGTGTACTGCCCTATCAGTGTGTAATGGGGGTCCTTATCAGATCGTGTACTGCCCTATCAGTGTGTAACTGCCCTATCAGTGTGTACTGCCCTATCAGTGTGTACTGCCCTATCATTGTGTACTGTGTACTGCCCTATCATGTGTACTGCCCTATCAGTGTGTACTGCCCTATCAGTGTGTACTGTCCTATCAGTGTGTACTGCCCTATCAGTGTGTTACTGCCCTATCAGTGTGTGTACTGTCCTATCAGTGTGTACTGCCCTAATCAGTGTGTACTGCCCTATCAGTGTGTACTGCCCTATCAGCGTGTACTGCCCTACTCAGCGTGTACTGACCTATCAGCGTGCGTACTTGTCCTATCAGCGGTGTACTGCCCCTATCAGTGTGGTGCCCTATCAGTGTGTACTGCCCTATCAGTGTGTACTGTCCCTATCATAGTGTACTGCCCTATCAGCGTGTACTGCCGTATCAGTGTGTACTGGCCCTATCAGTGTGTACTGCCCCTATCAGATGTGTTACTGCTGTCCTATCAGTGTGTACTGTCCTATCAGTGTGTACTGTCCTATCAGTGTGTACTGTCCTATCAGTTGTGTACTGCCCTATCAGCGTGTACTGCCCTATTCAGTGTGTACTGCCCTATCAGCGTGTACTGCCCTATCAGTGTGTACTGCCCTAGTCAGTGTGTACTGCCCTATCAGTGTGTACTGTCCTATCAGTGTGTACTGTCCTATCAGTGTGTACTGTCCTATCAGTGTGTACTGCCCTATCAGCTGTGTACGCCCTAGCCCTCAGTGTGTACTGCCCTAGTCAGCGTGTACTGCCCCTATCAGTGTGTACTGCCCTATCAGCGTGTACTGCCCTATCAGCGTGTACTGCCCTCATCAGTGTGTAAACTGCCCCTATCAGTGTGTACTGCCCTATCAGCGTGTACTGCCCTATCAGTGTGTACTGCCCTAGCCTCAGTGTGTACTGCCCTATCAGCGTGTTACTGCCCTATCAGCGTGTACTGCCCTATCAGTGGTGTACTGCCCTATCAGTGTGTACTGCCCTATCAGTCGTGTACTGTCCTATCAGTGTGTACTGCCCTATCAGTGTGTACTGCCCTATCAGTGTGTACTGCCCCTATCATGCCAGTACTGCCCTTCATCAGCGTGTACTGCCCTATCAGCTTGTACTGTGCCCTATCAGCGTGTACTGCCCTATCAGCGTGTACTGCCCTATCAGTGTGTACTGCCCTATCAAGCGTGTACTGCCCTACGTCAGCTTGTGTACTGCCCTATCAGTCGTGTACTGCCCTATCAGTGTGTACTGCCCTTATCAGCTGGTGTACTGCCCTATCAGTGTGTACGTGCCCTATCACATCGTGTACTGCCCTATCAGCGTGTACTGCCCTATCAGTGTGTACTGCCCTATCATCACTGTACTGCCCTATCAGTGGTACTGCCCTATCATCGTGTGTACTGCCCTACTCAGTGTGTACTGCCCTATCCGTGTGTACTGCCCTATCAGTGCGTGTACTGCCCTATCAGCTGTACTGCCCTATCCCGTGTGTACTGCCCTATCAGCTGTGTACTTACGCCCTATCCGCGTGTACTGCCCCTAATCTTGCGTGTACATGCCCTATCAGGCGTGTACTGCCCTAGTCAATGTGTACTGTCCCTATCAGCGATGTACGTGCCCTAATCAGGTGTGTACAGGCCCTCAGAAGTGAACTTGCCCTATCATTGTCCTATCTAGCGTGTACTGTCCATATCAGCGTGAACTGCCCCTATCAGCGTGTACTGTCCTAATCAGTGTGTACCCTGCCCTATCATGTGTGTACTGGTCCTATCAGCGTGTACATGTCCCTATTTCAGCGTGTACTGCCCTAATCAGTGTGTACTGCCCTATCAGCGTGTGTGTACTGCCCTATCAGCGCTTGTACTGCCCTATCGGCGTGTACTACTGTCCTATCAGTGTGTACTGTCCTATCAGCGTGTACTGCTACTATCAGTGTGTACCTGTCCTATCAGACGTGTACTGCACTATCAGCGTGTACTGTCCTATCAGTGTGTACTGCCCTATCAGCGTGTACTGCCCTATCAGTGTGTACTGCTCCTATCAGTGTTGTAACTGCCCTATCAGTGTGTACTGTCCTATCAGTTGTGTACTGCCCTATCAGTGTGTACTGCCTATCAGCGTGTGTACTGTCCTATCAGTGTGTACTGCCCTATCAGTGTGTACTGCCCTATCAGGGTGTACTGCCCTATCAGTGTGTACTGCCCTATCAGTGTGTACTGCCCTATCAGTGTGTACTGCCCTATCAGGGTGTACTGCCCTATCAGCGTGTTACTGCCCTATCAGCGTGTACTGCCCTATCAGTTGTGTACTGCCCTATCAGTGTGTACTGCCCTATCAGCGTGTGTACTGCCCTATCAGTGTGTACTGCCCTATCAGTGTGTTACTGCCCTATCAGTGTGCCTTTCTGCACCTGCCCTATCAGTGTGTACTGCCCTATCAGCGTGTACTGCCCTATCAGTGTACTGTCCTATCTGTGTGTACTGCCCTATCAGTGTGTACTGCCCTATCAGCGTTTGTACTGCCCTATCAGTGTGTACTTGCCCTATCAGTGTGTACTGTCCTATATCAGTGTGTATGTACTGCCCTATCAGTGTGTACTGTACCCTATCAGTGTGTAATGGTGTACTGTGTACTTGACTATATCAGTGTGTACTGCCCTATCAGTGTGTACTGCCCTATCAGTGTGTACTGCCCTATCAGTGTGTACTGTCCTAATCAGTGCGTGTACTGCCCTATCAGCGTGTACTGCCCTATCAGTGTGTACTGCCCTATCAGTGTGTACTGTCCTATCAGTGTGTACTGCCCTATCAGTGGGTGTACTGCCCTATCAGGCGTGTACTGCCCTATCAGTGTGTACTGCCCTATCTGTGTGTACTGTGCTATCCTAGCGTGTACTGGCCCTATCAGTGTGTACTGCCCTATCAGCGTGTACTGTCCTATCAGTGTGTACTGCTCCTATCAGTGTGTACTGCCCTATCAGTTGTACTGTACTGTCCTATCAGTGTGTACTGCCCTATCAGTGTGTTACTGCCCTATCAGTGTGTACTGCCCTATCAGTGTGTACTGCCCTATCAGTGTGTACTGCCCTATCAGTGTGTGTACTGCCCTATCAGTGTGTGTACTGTCCCTGTATATCAGTTGTGTGTACTGCCCTATCAGTGTGTACTGCCCTATCAGTGTGTACTGCCCTATCAGCGTGTACTGCCCTATCAGTGTGTACTGCCCTATCAGTGTTATTGTACTGCCCTATCAGCGTGTACTGCACCTATTCAGTGTGTACTGCCCTATCAGCGTGTACTGCCCTATCAGCGTGTAACTGCCCTATCAGTGTGTACTGCCCTATCAGTGTGTACTGCCCCTATCAGTGTGTACTGCCCTATCGTGTGTACTGCCCTATCACGTGTGTACTGTCCCTATCAGCGTGTATCTGCCCTATCTGTCCGTGTACTGCCCTATCAGTGTGTACTGCCCTATCAGTGTGTACTGCCCTACTTTCAGTGTGTACTGCCCTATCAGTGTGTACTGCCCTATCAGTGTGTACTGCCCTATCAGTTTGTATGTTTATGACCTATCAGCGTGTACTGACCCTATCAGCGTGTAACTGACCCTACGTGTACTGCCCTATCAGCGTGTACTGCCCTATCAGTGTGTACTGCCCTATCTGCCCAATCAGTGTGTACTGCCCTATCAGTGTGTACTGCCCTATCAGTCGTGTACTGCCTATCAGTGTGTACTGCCCTATCAGCAGTGTGTACTGCCCTATCAGTGTGTACTGCCCTATCAGTGTTGTACTGCCCTATCAGTGTGTACTGCCCTATCAGTGTGTACTGCCCTATCAGCGTGTACTGCCCTATCAGTGTGTACTGCCCCTATCAGCGTGTACTGCCCTATCAGCGTGTACTGCCCTATCAGTGTGTGTACTGCCCTATCAGTGTGTACTGCCCTATCAGTGTGTACTGCCCTATCAGCGTGTATCCTATCAGTGGTGTACTGCCCTATCAGCGTGTACTGCCCTATCAGTGTGTACTGCCCTATCAGCGTGTACTGTCCTATCAGCGTGTACTGCCATATCAGCATGTACTGCCCTATCAGCGTGTACTGCCCTATCAGCGTGTACTGCCCTATCAGCTTGTACTGCCCTATCAGCGTGTACTTGCCCTATCAGTGTGTACTGCCCTATCAGCGTGGTACTGCCCTATCAGTGTGTACTGCCCTATCAGTGTGTACTGCCCTATCAGCGTGTACTGCCCCTATCAGTGTGTACTGCCCCTAGCCGGTTGTGTACTGGCCCTATCAGTGTGTACTGCCCTATCAGCGTGTACTGCCCTATCAGCGTGTACTGCCCTATCAGCGTGTACTGCCCTATCAGCGTGTACTGCCCTATACAGTGTATACTGTTACTGCCCTATCAGTTGTACTGCCCTATCAGCCGTTGTACTGCCCTATCAGCGTTTGTACTGTCCCTATCAGTGTGTACTGCCCTATATCAGCGTGTACTGCCCTATCAGTGTGTACTGCCCTATCAGTGTGTACTGCCCTATCAGTGTGTACTGCCCTATCAGTGTGTACTTCCTATCAGTGTGTACTGCGCCTATCAGTGTGTACTGCCCTATCAGTGTGTGTACTGCCCTATCAGCGTGTACTGCCCTATCAGTGTGTACTGCCCCTATCAGCGTGTACTGCCCTATCAGTGTGTACTGCCCTATCAGTGTGTACTGCCCTATCAGCGTTGAAGTGTGTACTGTCTGCCCTATCAGTGTGTACTGTCCTATCAGTGTGTACTGACCTATCAGCGTGTACTGCCCTATCAGTGTGTACTGCCCTATCAGTGTGTACTGCCCTATCAGTGTGTACTGTCCTATCAGTGTGTACTGCCCTATCAGTGTGTACTGTCCTATCAGCGTGTACTGCCCTATCAGTGTGTACTGTCCTATCAGTGTGTACTGCCCTATCAGCGTGTACTGCCCTATCAGCGTGTACTGCCCTATCAGTGTGTACTGCCCTATCGTGTGTGTACTGCCCTATCAGTGTGTACTGCCCTATCTGTTCTGTCCTATCAGTGTGTACTGTCCTATCAGCGTGTACTGCCCTATCGGTGTTGTACTGCCCTATCAGCGTGTTGTACAGTGTGTATCCGCGTGTACTGCCCTATCAGCGTGTACTGTCCTATCAGTGTGTACTGCCCTATCAGCGTGTACTGCCCTATTCAGTGTGTACTGCCCCTATCAGCGTGTACTGCGCCCTATCAGCGTGTACTGCCCTATCAGTGTGTACTGCCCTATCAGTGTGTACTGCCCTATCAGCGTGTACTGCCCTATCATACAGCCCTATCAGTGTGTACTGCCCTATCAGTGTTGTACTGCCCTATCAGCGTGTACTGCCCTATCAGTGTGTACTGCCCTATCAGTGTGTACTACTGCCCTATCAGCGTGTACTGCCCTATCAGTGTGTACTGCCCTATCAGTGTGTACTGCCCCTATCAGCGTGTACTGTCCTATCAGCGTGTACTGCCCTATCCGGTGTGTACTGCCCTATCAGTGTGTACTGCCCTATCAGCGTGTACTGTCCTATCAGTGTGTACTGCCCTATCAGTGTGTACTGCCCTATCAGTGTTGTACTGCCCTATCAGGTGTGTACTGCCCTATCAGTGTGTACTGCCCTATCAGTGTGTACTGCCTATATCAGTATCTGTGTACTGCCCTATCAGTGTTGTACTACTGATGACCTATCAGTGTGTACTGTCCTATCAGCGTGTACTGTCCTATCAGTGTGTACGCCCTATCAGCGTGTACTGCCCTATCAGTGTGTACTGCCCTATCAGCGTGTACTGCCCTATCAGCGTGTACTGCCCTATCAGTGTGTACTGCCCCCTATCAGTGCGTGTACTGCCCTATCAGTGTGTACTGCCCTATCAGGCGTGTTACTGCCCTATAGCGTTTGTCAGTGTGTACTGCCCTATCATCGTGTGTACTGCCCTATCAGCGTGTACTGCCCTATCAGTGTGTACTGCCCTATCAGTGTGTACTGCCCTATCAGCGTTGTACTGCCCTATCAGTGTGTACTGCCCTATCAGTGTGTACTGCCCTATCATCAGTGTGTACTGTCCTATCAGTGTGTACTGCCCTATCAGTGTGTACTGCCCTATCAGTGTGTACTGCCCTATCAGTGTGTACTGCCCTATCAGTGTGTATCAGTGGTGTATGCCCTATCAGCGTGTACTGCCCTATCAGTGTGTACTGCCCTATCAGTGTGTACTGCCCTATCAGTGTGTACTGCCCTATCAGCGTGTACTGCCCTATCAGTGTACTGCCCTGTCAGCGTGTACTGCCCTATCAGTGTGTACTGGCCCTATCAGTGTGTACTGCCCTATCAGTGTGTACTGCCCTATCAGTGTGTACTGCCCTATCAGCGTGTACTGCCCTATCAGCGTGTACTTGCCCTATCAGCGTGTACTGCCCTATCAGTGTGTAATGCCCTTTCAGCGTGTACTGACCTATCAGCGTGTACTGCCCTATCTGGCGTGTACTGCCCTGTCAGTGTGTAATGCCTTTCAGCGTGTACTGCCCTATCAGCGTGTGTACTGCCCTATCAGCGGTGTACTGCCCTATCAGTTGTGTACTGGTCCTTCAGTTTTGTACTGCCCTATCAGCGTGTACTGCCCTATCAGTGTATACTGCCCTATCAGTGTATACTGCCCTATCAGTGTGTACTGTCCAATCAGCGTGTACTGCCCTATCAGCGTGTACTGTCCTATCAGTGTGTACTGCCCTATCAGCGTGTACTGCCCTATCAGTGTGTACTGCCCTATCAGTGTGTACTGTCCAAAATCATTTTTTTTTGTGTACTGCCCTATCAGGGTGTACTGCCCTATCAGTGTGTAATGCCCTTTCAGTGTGTGTACTGCACCTATCAGCGTGTACTGCCCTATCAGTGTGTACTGCCCTATCAGTGTGTACTGCCCTATCAGTGTGTACTGCCCTATCAGCGTGTACTGCCCTATCAGTGTGTACTGCCCTATCAGTGTGTACTGTCCATTTCAGCGTGTACTGCCCTATCAGTGTGTACTGTCCTAATCAGTGTGTACTGCCCTATCAGCTCGTGGTCTATATTCAGCGTGTGTTACTGCCCTATCTGTGTGTACTGCCCTATCAGTCGTATACTGCAGTTGTACCCTATCAGTGCTGTTGTACTGCCCTATCAGCGTGTACTGCCCTATCAGCGTGTACTGTCACTATCAGTGTGTACTGTCCCTATCAGACGTGTACTGCCCTATCAGCGTGTACTGCCCTATCAGAGTGTTACTGTCCTATCAGTGTGTACTGTCCTATCAGCGTGTACTGCCCTATCAGCGTGTTACTGCTCCTATCAGCGTGTACTGCCATATCAGTGTGTACTGCCCTATTCAGTGTGTACTGCCCTATCAGCGTGATACTGCCCTATCAGCGTGTACTGCCCTATCAGCGTTGTACTGCCCTATTCAGCGTGTACTGCACCTATCAGCGGTGTACTGCCCTATCAGCGTGTACTGCCCTATCAGTGTTGTACTGCCCTATCAGCGTGTTACTGTCCTATCAGTGTGTACTGCCCTATCAGTGTGTACTGCTCCTATCGAGTGTGTACTGCCCTATCAGTGTGTACTGCCCTATCAGTGTGCACTGCCTATCAGTGTGTACTGTCCTAATCAGTGTGTACTGCCCTATCAGTGTATACTGTCCCTATCAGTGTGTAATGCCCTATCAGCGTGTACTAATGCCCTATCAGTGTGTGTACTGCCCTATCAGTGTGTACTGTCCAATCAGCGTGTACTGCCCTATCCGCGGTGTAGCTGCACCTATCAGCGTGTACTGTCCTATCAGTGTTGTACTGCCCTATCAGTGTGTACTGCCCCTATCAGACGGTGTTACGGCCCTATCACTGTGTGTACTGTACCTATCAGCGTGTACTGTCCTATCAGCGTGTACTGCCCTATCAGCGTGTACTGTCCTATCAGCGTGTACTGACCTATCAGTGTGTACTGTCCTATCAGTGTGTACTGCCCTATCAGCGTGTACTGTCCTATCAGTGTGTACTGCCCTATCAGCGTGTACTGCCCTATCAGCGTGTACTGCCCTATCAGCGTGTACTGCCCTATCAGTGTGTACTGCCCTATCAGCGTGTACTGCCCTATCAGCGTGTACTGCCCTATCAGTGTGTACTGCCCTATCAGTGTGTACTGCCCTATCAGTGTGTACTGCCCTATTCAGTGTGTACTGCCCTATCAGCGTGTGTACTGCCCTATCAGCGTGTACTGCCCTATCCTATCAGCGTGTACTGCCCTATCAGTGTGTACTGTCCTATCAGTGTGTACTGCCCTATCAGTGTGTACTGCCCTATCAGTGTGTACTGCCCTATCAGTGTGTACTGCCCTATCAGTGTGTACTGCCCTATCAGTGTGTACTGCCCTATCAGTGTGTACTGCCCTATCAGTGTGTACTGCCCTATCAGTGTGTACTGCCCTATCAGTGTGTACTGCCCTATCAGCGTGTACTGCCCTATCAGTGTGTACTGCCCTATCAGCGTGTACTGCCCTATCAGTGTGTACTGCCCTATCAGTGTGTACTGCCCTATCAGTGTGTACTGCCCTATCAGCGTGTACTGCCCTATCAGCGTGTACTGCCCTATCAGTGTGTACTGCCCTATCAGCGTGTACTGCCCTATCAGTGTGTACTGCCCTATCAGTGTGTACTGTCCTATCAGTGTGTACTGCCCTATCAGTGTGTACTGTCCTATCAGTGTGTACTGCCCTATCAGCGTGTACTGCTCCTATCAGTGTGTACTGCCCTATCAGTGTACTGCCCTATCAGTGTGTACTGCCCTATCAGTGTGTACTGTCCTATCAGTGTGTACTGCCCTATCAGCGTGTACTGCCCTATCAGCGTGTACTGCCCTATCAGTGTGTACTGCCCTATCAGTGTGTACTGCCCTATCAGTGTGTACTGCCCTATCAGTGTGTACTGCCCTATCAGTGTGTACTGCCCTATCAGTGTGTACTGCCCTATCAGCGTGTACTGCCCTATCAGTGTGTACTGCCTATCAGTGTGTATGCCCTATCAGTGTGTACTGCCCTATCAGTGTGTGTACTGTCCTATCATCAGCTTTGTGTACTGCCCTATCAGCGTGTACTGCCCTATCAGTGTGTACTGCCCTATCAGTGTGTACTGCCCTATCAGCGTGTACTGCCCTATCAGTGTGTACTGCCCTATCAGTGTGTACTGCCCTATCAGTGTGTACTGCCCTATCAGTGTGTACTGCCCTATCAGTGTGTACTGCCCTATCAGCGTGTACTGCCCTATCAGTGTGTACTGCCCTATCAGTGTGTACTGCCCTATCAGTGTGTACTGCCCTATCAGTGTGTACTGCCCTATCAGTGTGTACTGCCCTATCAGCGTGTACTGCCCTATCAGTGTGTACTGCCCTATCAGTGTGTACTGCCCTATCAGTGTGTACTGCCCTATCAGTGTGTACTGTCCTATCAGTGTGTACTGCCCTATCAGTGTGTACTGCCCTATCAGTGTGTACTGTCCTATCAGTGTGTACTGCCCTATCAGTGTGTACTGTCCTATCAGTGTGTACTGTCCTATCAGTGTGTACTGTCCTATCAGCGTGTACTGCCCTATCAGTGTGTACTGTCCTATCAGTGTGTACTGCCCTATCAGTGTGTACTGTCCTATCAGCGTGTACTGCCCTATCAGCGTGTACTGTCCTATCAGCGTGTACTGCCCTATCAGTGTGTACTGCCCTATCAGTGTGTACTGCCCTATCAGTGTGTACTGCCTATCAGCGTGTGTACTGCCTATCAGTGTGTACTGCCCTATCAGCGTGTACTGCCCTATCAGTGTGTACTGCCCTATCAGTGTGTACTGCCCTATCAGCGTGTACTGCCCTATCAGCGTGTACTGCCCTATCAGTGTGTACTGCCCTATCAGCGTGTACTGCCCTATCAGCGTGTACTGCCCTATCAGCGTGTACTGCCCTATCAGTGTGTACTGTCCTATCAGTGTGTACTGCCCTATCAGTGTGTACTGTCCTATCAGTGTGTACTGTCCTATCAGCGTGTACTGCCCTATCAGCGTGTACTGTCCTATCAGCGTGTACTGCCCTATCAGCGTGTACTGCCCTATCAGTGTGTACTGCCCTATCAGTGTGTACTGTACTGCCCTATCAGTGTGTACTGCCCTATCAGTGTGTACTGCCCTATCAGTGTGTACTGCCCTATCAGTGTGTACTGCCCTATCAGTGTGTACTGCCCTATCAGTGTGTACTGCCCTATCAGTGTGTACTGCCCTATCAGTGTGTACTGCCCTATCAGTGTGTACTGCCCTATCAGTGTGTACTGCCCTATCAGTGTGTACTGCCCTATCAGTGTGTACTGTCCTATCAGTGTGTACTGCCCTATCAGTGTGTACTGCCCTATCAGTGTGTACTGCCTATCAGTGTGTACTGCCCTATCAGTGTGTACTGCCCTATCAGTGTGTACTGCCCTATCAGTGTGTACTGCCCTATCAGCGTGTACTGCCCTATCAGTGTGTACTGCCCTATCAGTGTGTACTGCCCTATCAGCGTGTACTGCCCTATCAGCGTGTACTGCCCTATCAGTGTGTACTGCCCTATCAGCGTGTACTGCCCTATCAGTGTGTACTGCCCTATCAGTGTGTACTGCCCTATCAGCGTGTACTGCCCTATCAGTGTGTACTGCCCTATCAGTGTGTACTGCCCTATCAGTGTGTACTGCCCTATCAGTGTGTACTGTCCTATCAGTGTGTACTGTCCTATCAGTGTGTACTGCCCTATCAGCGTGTACTGCCCTATCAGTGTGTACTGTCCTATCAGTGTGTACTGCCCTATCAGCGTGTACTGCCCTATCAGTGTGTACTGCCCTATCAGTGTGTACTGCCCTATCAGTGTGTACTGCCCTATCAGTGTGTACTGCCCTATCAGTGTGTACTGCCCTATCAGTGTGTACTGCCCTATCAGTGTGTACTGCCCTATCAGTGTGTACTGTCCTATCAGTGTGTACTGCCCTATCAGTGTGTACTGCCCTATCAGCGTGTACTGCCCTATCAGTGTGTACTGCCCTATCAGTGTGTACTGCCCTATCAGTGTGTACTGCCCTATCAGTGTGTACTGCCCTATCAGTGTGTACTGCCCTATCAGTGTGTACTGCCCTATCAGGGTGTACTGTCCCTATTAGTGTGTACTGTCCTATCAGCGTGTACTGCCCTATCAGTGTGTACTGCCCTATCAGTGTGTACTGCCCTATCAGTGTGTACTGCCCTATCAGTGTGTACTGCCCTATCAGTGTGTACTGCCCTATCAGTGTGTACTGCCCTATCAGTGTGTACTGCCCTATCAGTGTGTACTGCCCTATCAGTGTGTACTGCCCTATCAGTGTGTACTGTCCTATCAGTGTGTACTGCCCTATCAGTGTGTACTGCCCTATCAGTGTGTACTGCCCTATCAGGTGTACTGCCCTATCAGTGTGTACTGTCCTATCAGTGTGTACTGCCCTATCAGTGTGTACTGTCCTATCAGCGTGTACTGCCCTATCAGCGTGTACTGTCCTATCAGTGTGTACTGCCCTATCAGTGTGTACTGCCCTATCAGTGTGTACTGCCCTATCAGTGTGTACTGCCCTATCAGCGTGTACTGCCCTATCAGTGTGTACTGCCCTATCAGTGTGTACTGCCCTATCAGTGTGTACTGTCCTATCAGTGTGTACTGTCCTATCAGTGTGTACTGCCCTATCAGTGTGTACTGCCCTATCAGTGTGTACTGCCCTATCAGTGTGTACTGCCCTATCAGTGTGTACTGCCCTATCAGTGTGTACTGTCCTATTAGTGTGTACTGTCCTATCAGCGTGTACTGCCCTATCAGTGTGTACTGTATCAGTGTGTACTGCCCTATCAGTGTGTACTGTCCTATCAGTGTGTACTGTCCTATCAGTGTGTACTGCCCTATCAGTGTGTACTGCCCTATCAGTGTGTACTGCCCTATCAGTGTGTACTGCCTATCAGGTTACGCTATCAGTGTGTACTGCCCTATCAGTGTGTACTGCCCTATCAGTGTGTACTGTCCTATCAGTGTGTACTGTCCTATCAGCGTGTACTGCCCTATCAGCGTGTACTGCCCTATCAGTGTGTACTGCCCTATCAGTGTGTACTGCCCTATCAGTGTGTACTGCCCTATCAGTGTGTACTGCCCTATCAGTGTGTACTGCCCTATCAGCGTGTACTGCCCTATCAGTGTGTACTGCCCTATCAGTGTGTACTGCCCTATCAGTGTGTACTGCCCTATCAGCGTGTACTGCCCTATCAGCGTGTACTGCCCTATCAGTGTGTACTGCCCTATCAGTGTGTACTGCCCTATCAGTGTGTACTGTCCTATCAGTGTGTACTGTCCTATCAGTGTGTACTGCCCTATCAGTGTGTACTGCCCTATCAGTGTGTACTGTCCTATCAGTGTGTACTGCCCTATCAGTGTGTACTGCCCTATCAGTGTGTACTGCCCTATCAGTGTGTACTGCCCTATCAGTGTGTACTGTCCTATCAGTGTGTACTGCCCTATCAACGTGTACTGTCCTATCAGTGTGTACTGCCCTATCAGTGTGTACTGCCCTATCAGTGTGTACTGCCCTATCAGTGTGTACTGCCCTATCAGTGTGTACTGCCCTATCAGTGTGTACTGCCCTATCAGTGTGTACTGCCCTATCAGTGTGTACTGCCCTATCAGTGTGTACTGCCCTATCAGTGTGTACTGCCCTATCAGTGTGTACTGCCCTATCAGTGTGTACTGCCCTATCAGTGTGTACTGCCCTATCAGTGTGTACTGCCCTATCAGTGTGTACTGCCCTATCAACGTGTACTGTCCTATCAGTGTGTACTGCCCTATCAGTGTGTACTGCCCTATCAGTGTGTACTGCCCTATCAGTGTGTACTGCCCTATCAGTGTGTACTGCCCTATCAGTGTGTACTGTCCTATCATTGTCTATTAGTGTGTACTGTCCTATCAGCGTGTACTGCCCTATCAGTGTGTACTGCCCTATCAGTGTGTACTGCCCTATCAGTGTGTACTGCCCTATCAGTGTGTACTGCCCTATCAGTGTGTACTGCCCTATCAGTGTGTACTGCCCTATCAGTGTGTACTGCCCTATCAGTGTGTACTGCCCTATCAGCGTGTACTGTCCTATTAGTGTGTACTGTCCTATCAGCGTGTACTGCCCTATCAGCGTGTACTGCCCTATCAGTGTGTACTGCCCTATCAGCGTGTACTGCCCTATCAGTGTGTACTGCCCTATCAGTGTGTACTGCCCTATCAGTGTGTACTGCCCTATCGGCGTGTACTGCCCTATCGGCGTGTACTGCCCTATCAGTGTGTACTGCCCTATCAGTGTGTACTGCCCTATCAGTGTGTACTGTCCTATCAGTGTGTACTGTCCTATTAGCGTGTACTGTCCTATCAGCGTGTACTGTCCTATCAGCGTGTACTGCCCTATCAGCGTGTACTGCCCTATCAGTGTGTACTGCCCTATCAGCGTGTACTGCCCTATCAGTGTGTACTGCCCTATCAGTGTGTACTGCCCTATCAGTGTGTACTGTCCTATTAGTGTGTACTGTCCTATCAGCGTGTACTGCCCTATCAGCGTGTACTGCCCTATCAGCGTGTACTGCCCTATCAGTGTGTACTGCCCTATCAGTGTGTACTGCCCTATCAGCGTGTACTGCCCTATCAGTGTGTACTGCCCTATCAGCGTGTACTGCCCCTATCAGTGTGTACTGCCCTATCAGTGTGTACTGCCCTATCAGTGTGTACTGCCCTATCAGTGTGTACTGTCCTATTAGTGTGTACTGTCCTATCAGCGTGTACTGCCCTATCAGCGTGTACTGCCCTATCAGCGTGTACTGCCCTATCAGTGTGTACTGCCCTATCAGCGTGTACTGCCCTATCAGCGTGTACTGCCCTATCAGTGTGTACTGCCCTATCAGTGTGTACTGCCCTATCAGCGTGTACTGCCCTATCAGCGTGTACTGTCCTATTAGTGTGTACTGTCCTATCAGCGTGTACTGCCCTATCAGCGTGTACTGCCCTATCAGTGTGTACTGCCCTATCAGTGTGTACTGCCCTATCAGCGTGTACTGCCCTATCAGTGTGTCTGTGTACTGCCCTATCAGGTGTATGCCTAGTGTGTACTGCCCTATCAGTGTGTACTGTCCTATCAGTGTGTACTGTCCTATCAGTGTGTGTCCTGTACTGCCTATAGTGTGTACTGCCCTATCAGCGTGTACTGCCCTATCAGCGTGTACTGTCCTATTAGTGTGTACTGTCCTATCGGCGTGTACTGCCCTATCGGCGTGTACTGCCCTATCAGCGTGTACTGCCCTATCAGCGTGTACTGCCTATCAGCGTGTACTGCCCTATCAGTGTGTACTGCCCTATCAGTGTGTACTGCCCTATCAGTGTGTACTGCCCTATCAGTGTGTACTGCCCTATCAGCGTGTACTGTCCTATTAGTGTGTACTGTCCTATCAGCGTGTACTGCCCTATCAGTGTGTACTGCCCTATCAGTGTGTACTGCCTATCAGCGTGTACTGCCCTATCAGTGTGTACTGTCCTATCAGTGTGTACTGCCCTATCAGCGTGTACTGTCCTATCAGCGTGTACTGCCCTATCAGTGTGTACTGCCCTATCAGTGTGTACTGCCCTATCAGCGTGTACTGTCCTATCAGTGTGTACTGTCCTATCAGCGTGTACTGCCCTATCAGCGTGTACTGCCCTATCAGCGTGTACTGCCCTATCAGCGTGTACTGCCCTATCAGTGTGTACTGCCCTATCAGCGTGTACTGCCCTATCAGTGTGTACTGTCCTATCAGTGTGTACTGTCCTATCAGTGTGTACTGTCCTATCAGTGTGTACTGCCCTATCAGCGTGTACTGCCCTATCAGCGTGTACTGCCCTATCAGTGTGTACTGCCATATCAGCGTGTACTGCCCTATCGCGTGTACTGCCCTATCAGTGTGTACTGCCCTAGTGTACTGTATCAGGTGTACTGACCTATCAGTGTGTACTGCCCTATCAGTGTGTACTGCCCTGTCGGCGTGTACTGACCTATCAGTGTGTACTGACCTATCAGCGTGTACTGCCCTATCGGCGTGTACTGCCCTATCAGCGGGGGCTCCGATAGTAAACAGAGGACACTACAGAGTATTAAAGGCTATTCCAGAAATAAAATCTTATTTCCTTGTTGGAACTAGTTTGCTATGTATGTACGCGTTAAACAGACAGGTAGAACAGATCACGTCATGACACAAGATCAAACTTTCTAACACGAATCTCGTGTGTAGCATCTCGAAACTGACACTTTGATAACTTCCTCTTACATGCTGCGAAATGTCACCATAATTTTGTAATCTGTAATTCACACTCCGCACAAGTATAACTGATTAGGGGCCGCGGTGGCCGATTGGTTTAGGTATTCAGATACATTTCCACTTCGGACTTGTGAGATCGAAAGAAAATGGTCGGTGACTTTTCTCTGTGTACTCCCCCTCCTACATTTGGTACATACTCAGAATGAATTTGTCAGACACGTACTAGAAAGTAATACTTACCTCACACAACAGCCTGTAGTTTGAGGTAGTGCCTGGTTCTTATTGGTTACTAGTAAAGAATGTTTAAGCAATTTGAAGAACTTCTGACAGGTAAAGGTGTAAGAGATTTGCAATTGCAAGAAGACACAACTCGAATATATCACAGCCGTCCAAAACATAAAGACATTTTACACGACACATTGCGTACAAGGGAGATCGTCCTGATATTACGATGACCCAGTTTCACGACCATTTCTTAGCATGCAGTCGACAGGACGCCTTTCAAACACGCAGTCGACAGGACGCCTTTCAAACACGCAGACGACTGGACGTTTGTCAAGCACGCAGTCGACTGAATAACCATCACTAGAAAAACATAACCTAGACGTGTCAGAGTATAGCGTCCCACGGTGTGAGTGTTGCACAGTGCCAAGTATCTACCTATAGAGTAGGTACTGCGCTACCTCACTAGGGGGGTCATTAATATTTTACCCAACGGTCCCCTGGGGACTCGGCCCTATCAAGCTTATCTACAATCTAATTGACCGACCATTGTTACTTATTTTTCTATCGATTTTCCTCTAAGATAGCAATATCGCTGTATTTTTGTTGTTGTTATTTCATCTGAGTTGATTTGATTTCCCACTGAATTATCGTACATATTTGCACTTAACCGAGTTTGACATTACGAAAAATGATAATTTGAACGTATTATAAAAACAACATACAAAATAGCGTTCATTTTTTTTTGTATACAAATTTTGATCTTTTTTTCTTTCTCTATTTCTTCTCGCTAATTATTATAGGTGTAAAGAAAGGAAAATAATTCAACTTGTCATATCAGACTGAAGTAATGGGATATAAAGATGAAATGTGGGTCGATAACGATTAGTCCCACCTTCAAGTGATTATGACGTCACCACTTCAAAATATGACGCCACAATGATTAGAAGTCTTTACTGACGTCATTTTGGTACGTCTAAGCCGGGATATTGGGAGCGCGAGAGGGCATAGAACGACAAATAAATAATGGGAACCAATGCACAATTGATTGATAAATAATTATTATTGTAGAACAACATCGCCGAATTCATTTCCGTTTTTATACAACATGTACAAAATGTATCTGGTTAGACGACTAACTGTACTTTCACTTATCAGAAAGATAGTAGTTTTAACTGTCTATAGCAAGCCAAGACGCATGCTCTATTTCCAGAAAAGTTGACATTTGCTGTTGTTTAAGTGGAGGTGTTGTGAACACAGGAAGAACGCCGAAGAATAATATCTTCATATCCGCCAAAGCTTTCGACATATCAAACACCACATGCGTCTTATTGCACGACCCGCACATTCAGAATGAAGTCTTACTTGAAGTTCCTTAGACAACGGGTGACATATACAATATTGTCACTGTGCGTAGGAAGGAACGTATATGTGAAAATGTCAAAAGATTTATTTCCCAGCCTTTCAGACACAAAATACTTAAAGGTCATGGTCACAAAAATAGACGAAATGTCGGATAAGCGTTCGGGCGATCAAACAAAGGAAACTGGTGACTTTTTCTTGAAACAAATTATTAAACCTGTTTGGATATTTAACTGTAAGGAGGTTGGATTAGGTTACGAGCCTATAGCCGATCTGTGTGTTAATGCTTCACATTCTTATTACCATTATTTAATGAATTCGCCAAAGAAAGGCCGTTCTAATTAAAGAATAAATTCAAAACCGTATCGCTAACACTCGTGTGCAATGTGATTATCTCAAAGTCGAGCTTTAATTATCAATGACATTTATAGACACGTGACATTTACCCAAACATCATAACTCGGCTGTGGTTACGTATTGAGTTAGATAATACAACGGCTCTTACCCTGGCGGATGGTTACCGTTACGGGGTTTCGATCAATATAAACCGGAAGTCGACACGAGATATTTCCATATTAGAATGTTTTATGATCGTGTTCATTAATTGAGGACATAAGGTTGATATTCCAGGAAATTTTGATTTATTCGTCCCTTTTACGTCCTTGCTCCACCCATCTTCCCGGAAACGTATGAAAAAGCTTTCTTTTTCAAATACATTTTCACACGTTTTACTTTGAATTTCTAAAATTAAAAATATACACTGATTAGTCTAGTTCGTTGGTTAGACAATTTTTTTCATTACTATCTGTAAATGATTGATTAGAAATTTGTCTGTTGAATCAATGAGAAAATATTAATACATTACAGTTCTTTTTAGAATATATAATATATCTGATTCCAAAATATATCAGGTAGAAACAGGGTATAAAGTTTCACTTTATCTATACAAGTAAGCTAATTTAAAAAAAAAACTCGGTACCAGTGATTTTGAAGGTTTGAGGTTTGATTATTTAAAAAAATGTATGTTTTGTTACATCAGAGTTTTTATGCCTCTTCGAAAACAACGAACATATCATATATATACACAAACGGACAATACAACTTAGCAGTGTTTTTACCTACGCTGGTGTCCATAGACTGTGTTTAAGTAATAATCATACTCGACTGGAGAAGAAAACACGTCAGGGCCTTGTTTCTGTCTTCTTGTTAGGATCATTAATTAACACTAATTAGAGAACTAATTCAGAAAATGAAACAAAATACGTTGTATCACGTGATAGCTGTTTAAATGACTTGGAGTGAATTGTTACGTTAGCCGTCTATCTACTGACTGGTTACATTAGTTCATGTCTCTTCAACACTTTTTTATAGGACGAAGAGTGAGATTGAATTTCCAGTATGACGCTGCACTGTGTATGCTAACAAATTTAAGACATTTCATTCTGTCTCCCCGACACTAACTCACAGATTTTAGTCATTTCGTTCTGTCTCCCCGACACTAACTAACAGATTTTAGACATTTCGTTCTGTCTCCCCGACACTGACTAACCGATTTTAGTCATCATTCTGTTTCTCCGACACTAACTAACAGATTTTAGATATTTCATTCTGTCTCCACGACACTGACTAACAGATTTTAGTCATTTCGTTCTGTCTCCCCGACACTAACTAACAGATTTTAGACATTTTGTTCTGTCTCCCCGACACTGACTAACAGATTTTAGATATTTCATTCTGTCTCCACGACACTGACTAACAGATTTTAGACATTTCGTTCTGTCTTCCCGACACTGACTATTAGATTTTAGACATTTCATTCTGTCTCCGACACTGACTAACAGATTTTAGACATTTCGTTCTGTCTCCCCGACACTGACTAACAGATTTTAGACATTTCGTTCTGTCTCCACGACACTGACTAACAAATTTTAGACATTTCATTCTGTCTCCACGACACTGACTAACATATTTTAGACATTTCATTCTGTCTCCACGACACTGACTAACAGATTTTAGACATTTCATTCTGTCTCCGACACTGACTAACAGATTTTAGACATTTCGTTCTGTCTCCCCGACACTGACTTACAGATTTGAGTCATTTCGTTCTGTCTCCCCGACACTGACTAGCAGATTTTAGACATTTCATTCTGTCTCCACGACACTGACTAACAGATTTGAGACATTTCGCTTTGTCTCCGACAGTGACTAACAGATTTTAGTTACATGTACATGTATTTCGTTCTGTCTCCCCGACACTGACTAACAGATTTTAGACATTTCATTCTGTCTCCACAACACTGACTAACAGATTTTAGACATTGCGTTCTGTCTTATCGACACTGACTTACAGATTTTAGACACTGCGTTCTGTCTCACCCACATTGGCTAACAGCACCAGACTGAAATAAAAAATGGCAGAAATCTTCTAACATATATTATCATATCTGTATCACTTGAACAAACATTTATTTGATGTAATTTTGTTTTAGAAAACAGAAAGGTGTCATTTGACAGTCAAACCGCCGGCCGAATGCTGCCAGAAAGGTGTTATTTGACAGTCAAACCGCCGAATGCTGCCAGAAAAGTGTTATTTGACAGTCAAACCGCCGAATGCTGCCAGAAAAGTGTTATTTGACAGTATTCACTTTATAAAGATCAGGGGACTTTGATAAATGGTGAGTGGAAGATTTCTTGTCTGGTAGTATGGATGAACAAGTGTATATGGAGTGGAAATCCATACTGTCAACACGTGCTATCTATAGAGAGCAATATGAGAGATTGGTAACGATTTTAACGGAATTATGTCTGAGATATAGGAGGTCTTCAGGGACAAAACCATCGATATTGATATTCTATAACAGAATTATTGAAAATCGAGGACCTTTCATATGGTTCTATCACAGGTTTACGACGCGCAAAAAAAAAAAAAAAAAAAAAAAATTGTAGCTTTTTTTTTTTTTTTTTACTTTTTTTTTCGCGTCGTAAACCTGTGGTTCTATGTGATTGATCATTTACAAAATGGTATTTTTCAGTAAACTGGAAAGAAAATAACCCATTATTATTGCTCTGCATTTACAGTTTTTTCATGTACTTCATAACCACAAGTGGCAATCTTAGCCTGCCCCGGCTATATACCACGAGGCCTATAGCGTGATGTAACATGGAACACATTTCTTTCATCGTCATCGTTGATGAATAATATATAACTCTAAAACAAAGATGTAGAAGTATTAACGAAAACTTAGGTTAAGAGCATTTGAATTTAATAAGATAGTCCGTTTGTTTGGAATCACGTAATTATTGATTTCGGTTTGTTCTCCGTGGGCTGTGTCTCTATTAAGACGTTAGTGTGGAAAGGTCAAAAACGTATACACGTCAACACTTTCGGTCTCCACATCGGTACGACGATTGGCGATCGAGGAAATGCTAAATAGGATGATGAAGAAGGAAAAGAAGATAATGACGATGACGATGATGAGGATGATGATGAGGATGATGATGCTTAATGATGATGATAATGGTGATAAATGATGATGATGAAGACGATGATTGTTGTGATGATGAAGATGATGATGAAGATGGTTGTGGTGGTGATGGCGGCAGGGATGGTGCTGATGGTGATATATCTGCAGAGACGATGACTATGATAATGATGATGATGATGATGCTTAATGATGATGATAATGGTGATAAATGATGATGATGAAGACGATGATTGTTGTGATGATGATGATGATGAAGATGGTTGTGGTGGTGATGGCGGCAGGGATGGTGCTGATGGTGATATATCTGCAGAGACGATGACTATGATAATGATGATGATGATGATGATGCTTAATGATGATGATAATGGTGATAAATGATGATGATGAAGACGATGATTGTTGTGATGATGAAGATGATGATGAAGATGGTTGTGGTGGTGATGGCGGCAGGGATGGTGCTGATGGTGATATATCTGCAGAGACGATGACTATGATAATGATGATGATGATGATGATGATGAATGATAATGGTGATAAATGATGATGATGAAGACGATGATTGTTGTGATGATGAAGATGATGATGAAGATGGTTGTGGTGGTGATGGCGGCAGGGAAGGGATGGTGCTGATGGTGATATATCTGCAGAGACGATGACTATGATAATGATGATGATGATGATGATGCTTAATGATGATGATAATGGTGATAAATGATGATGATGAAGACGATGATTGTTGTGATGATGAAGATGATGATGAAGATGGTTGTGGTGGTGATGGCGGCAGGGATGGTGCTGATGGTGATATATCTGCAGAGACGATGACTATGATAATGATGATGATGATGATGATGCTTAATGATGATGATAATGGTGATAAATGATGATGATGAAGACGATGATTGTTGTGATGATGAAGATGATGATGAAGATGGTTGTGGTGGTGATGGCGGCAGGGATGGTGCTGATGGTGATATATCTGCAGAGACGATGACTATGATAATGATGATGATGATGATGATGCTTAATGATGATGATGATAATGGTGATAAATGATGATGATGAAGACGATGATTGTTGTGATGATGAAGATGATGATGAAGATGGTTGTGGTGGTGATGGCGGCAGGGATGGTGCTGATGGTGATATATCTGCAGAGACGATGACTATGATAATGATTGATGATGATGATTGATGGGTTTTATCCCTACTTATTTGTAATGGTTTTTTTAAAACTATTAGATAATGATTTTCAAAGTAAAAAATAACAAGTCTGTACATCCCATGTATTTCTACATTAAGGGCCTCGTCTATCGATAACCTCCACGATTAAACTCCTCTCTATGTCGCCCGTTACGATATCACAGACGAGATCTATATACATACATACAATCCTTATATAGGTCTAGAGAGATTTGTCGTAGAAACTGCACAATTTTGGAACGTGGTGACAGACTGATAGCGAAAGTTTCCACAAACAAATGGAAATGTCTCGACTTATGTCCTTTGAGTTACCAGCTGGCTGTGTGTGACCCTGTATGACGTTATTGTGTTGATGGACCGTTAAGACTACTGTGTGACCCTGTATGACGTTATTGTGTTGATGGACCGTTAAGACTACTGTGTGACCCTGTATGACGTTATTGTGTTGATGGACCGTTAAGACTACTGTGTGACCCTGTATGACGTTATTGTGTGTTGATGGACCGTTAAGACTACTGTGTGACCCTGTATGACTTATTGTGTTGATGGACCGTTAAGACTACTGTGTGACCCTGTATGACTGTTATTGTTGTGTTGATGGACCGTTAAGACTACTGTGTGACCCTGTATGACGTTATATTGTGTTGATGGACCGTTAAGACTACTGTGTGACCCTGTATGACGTGTGTTGTGTTGATGGACCGTTAAGACTACTGTGTGACCCTGTATGACTGTGTGTTGTGTTGATGGACCGTTAAGACTACTGTGTGACTCTGTATGACTGTGTTTGTGTTGATGGACCGTTAAGACTACTGTGTGACCCTGTATGACGTTATTGTGTTGATGGACCGTTAAGACTACTGTGTGACCCTGTATGACGTTATTGTGTTGATGGACCGTTAAGACTACTGTGTGACCCTGTATGACGTTATTGTGTTGATGGACCGTTAAGACTACTGTGTGACCCTGTATGATGTTGTTGTGTTGATGGACCGTTAAGACTACTGTGTGACCCTGTATGACGTTATTGTGTTGATGGACCGTTAAGACTACTGTGTGACTCTGTATGACTGTGTTGTGTTGATGGACCGTTAAGACTACTGTGTGACCCTGTATGACGTTATTGTGTTGATGGACCGTTAAGACTACTGTGTGACCCTGTATGACGTTATTGTGTTGATGGACCGTTAAGACTACTGTGTGACCCTGTATGACTGTGTTGTGTTGATGGACCGTTAAGACTAAGACTACTGTGTGACCCTGTATGACGTTATTGTGTTGATGGACCGTTAAGACTACTGTGTGACCCTGTATGACGTTATTGTGTTGATGGACCGTTAAGACTACTGTGTGACCCTGTATGACGTTATTGTGTTGATGGACCGTTAAGACTACTGTGTGACCCTGTATGACTGTGTTGTGTTGATGGACCGTTAAGACTACTGTGTGACCCTGTATGACGTTATTGTGTTGATGGACCGTTAAGACTACTGTGTGACCCTGTATGACGTTATTGTGTTGATGGACCGTTAAGACTACTGTGTGACCCTGTATGACGTTATTGTGTTGATGGACCGTTAAGACTACTGTGTGACCCTGTATGACTGTATTGTGTTGATGGACCGTTAAGACTACTGTGTGACCCTGTATGACGTTATTGTGTTGATGGACCGTTAAGACTACTGTGTGACCCTGTATGACGTTATTGTGTTGATGGACCGTTAAGACTACTGTGTGACCCTGTATGACGTTATTGTGTTGATGGACCGTTAAGACTACTGTGTGACCCTGTATGACGTTATTGTGTTGATGGACCGTTAAGACTACTGTGTGACCCTGTATGACGTTATTTTGTTGATGGACCGTTAAGACTACTGTGTGACCCTGTATGACTGTGTTGTGTTGATGGACCGTTAAGACTACTGTGTGACCCTGTATGACGTTATTGTGTTGATGGACCGTTAAGACTACTGTGTGACCCTGTATGACTGTGTTGTGTTGATGGACCGTTAAGACTACTGTGTGACCCTGTATGACGTTATTGTGTTGATGGACCGTTAAGACTACTGTGTGACCCTGTATGACGTTATTGTGTTGATGGACCGTTAAGACTACTGTGTGACCTGTATGACGTTATTGTGTTGATGGACCGTTAAGACTACTGTGTGACTCTGTATGACGTTATTGTGTTGATGGACCGTTAAGACTACTGTGTGACCCTGTATGACGTTATTGTGTTGATGGACCGTTAAGACTACTGTGTGACCCTGTATGACGTTATGTGTTGATGGACCGTTAAGACTACTGTGTGACCTGTATGACTGTATTGTGTTGATGGACCGTTAAGACTACTGTGTGACCCTGTATGACGTTGTTGTGTTGATGGACCGTTAAGACTACTGTGTGACCTGTATACTGTTGATGACGTTAAGACTACTGTGTGACTGTATGACTTTTGTGTGATGGACCGTTAAGACTACTGTGTGACCCTGTATGACGTTATTGTGTTGATGGACCGTTAAGACTACTGTGTGACCCTGTATGACGTTATTGTGTTGATGGACCGTTAAGACTACTGTGTGACTCTGTATGACGTTATTGTGTTGATGGACCGTTAAGACTACTGTGTGACCCTGTATGACGTTATTGTGTTGATGGACCGTTAAGACTACTGTGTGACCCTGTATGACGTTATTGTGTTGATGGACCGTTAAGACTACTGTGTGACCCTGTATGACGTTATTGTGTTGATGGACCGTTAAGACTACTGTGTGACCCTGTATGACGTTATTGTGTTGATGGACCGTTAAGACTACTGTGTGACCCTGTATGACTGTGTTGTGTTGATGGACCGTTAAGACTACTGTGTGACCCTGTATGACGTTATTGTGTTGATGGACCGTTAAGACTACTGTGTGACCCTGTATGACGTTATTGTGTTGATGGACCGTTAAGACTACTGTGTGACCCTGTATGACTGTGTTGTGTTGATGGACCGTTAAGACTACTGTGTGACCCTGTATGACGTTATTGTGTTGATGGACCGTTAAGACTACTGTGTGACCCTGTATGACGTTATTGTGTTGATGGACCGTTAAGACTACTGTGTGACCCTGTATGACGTTATTGTGTTGATGGACCGTTAAGACTACTGTGTGACCCTGTATGACGTTATTGTGTTGATGGACCGTTAAGACTACTGTGTGACCCTGTATGACGTTATTGTGTTGATGGACCGTTAAGACTACTGTGTGACCCTGTATGACGTTATTGTGTTGATGGACCGTTAAGACTACTGTGTGACCCTGTATGACGTTATTGTGTTGATGGACCGTTAAGACTACTGTGTGACCCTGTATGACGTTATTGTGTTGATGGACCGTTAAGACTACTGTGTGACCCTGTATGACTGTGTTGTGTTGATGGACCGTTAAGACTACTGTGTGACCCTGTATGACTGTGTTGTGTTGATGGACCGTTAAGACTACTGTGTGACCCTGTATGACGTTATTGTGTTGATGGACCGTTAAGACTACTGTGTGACTCTGTATGACGTTATTGTGTTGATGGACCGTTAAGACTACTGTGTGACCCTGTATGACGTTATTGTGTTGATGGACCGTTAAGACTACTGTGTGACCCTGTATGACGTTATTGTGTTGATGGACCGTTAAGACTACTGTGTGACCCTGTATGACTGTGTTGTGTTGATGGACCGTTAAGACTACTGTGTGACCCTGTATGACGTTATTGTGTTGATGGACCGTTAAGACTACTGTGTGACCCTGTATGACTGTGTTGTGTTGATGGACCGTTAAGACTACTGTGTGACCCTGTATGACGTTATTGTGTTGATGGACCGTTAAGACTACTGTGTGACCCTGTATGACTGTGTTGTGTTGATGGACCGTTAAGACTACTGTGTGACCCTGTATGACTGTGTTGTGTTGATGGACCGTTAAGACTACTGTGTGACCCTGTATGACGTTATTGTGTTGATGGACCGTTAAGACTACTGTGTGACCCTGTATGACGTTATTGTGTTGATGGACCGTTAAGACTACTGTGTGACCCTGTATGACGTTATTGTGTTGATGGACCGTTAAGACTACTGTGTGACCCTGTATGACGTTATAGTATTGATGGACCGTTAAGACTACTGTGTGACCCTGTATGACGTTATTGTGTTGATGGACCGTTAAGACTACTGTGTGACCCTGTATGACGTTATTGTGTTGATGGACCGTTAAGACTACTGTGTGACCCTGTATGACGTTATTGTGTTGATGGACCGTTAAGACTACTGTGTGACCCTGTATGACGTTATGTGTGTTGATGGACCGTTAAGACTACTGTGTGACCCTGTATGACGTTATAGTGTTGATGGACCGTTAAGACTACTGTGTGACCCTGTATGACGTTATAGTATTGATGGACCGTTAAGACTACTGTGTGACTCTGTATGACGTTATTGTGTTGATGGACCGTTAAGACTACTGTGTGACTCTGTATGACTGCGTTGTGTTGATGGACCGTTAAGACTACTGTGTGACTCTGTATGACTGTGTTGTGTTGATGGACCGTTAAGACTACTGTGTGACCCTGTATGACGTTATTGTGTTGATGGACCGTTAAGACTACTGTGTGACCCTGTATGACTGTGTTGTGTTGATGGACCGTTAAGACTACTGTGTGACCCTGTATGACGTTATTGTGTTGATGGACCGTTAAGACTACTGTGTGACCCTGCATGACTGTGTTGTGTTGACCCTGTATGACATTATTGTGTTGATGGACCGTTAAGACAACTGTGTGACTCTGTATGACGTTATTGTGTTGATGGACCGTTAAGACTACTGTGTGACTCTGTATGACGTTATTGTGTTGATGGACCGTTAAGACTACTGTGTGACCCTGTATGACGTTATTGTGTTGATGGACCGTTAAGACTACTGTGTGACCCTGTATGACGTTATTGTGTTGATGGACCGTTAAGACTACTGTGTGACCCTGTATGACGTTGTTGTGTTGATGGACCGTTAAGACTACTGTGTGACCCTGTATACGTGTGTTGTGTTGATGGACCGTTAAGACTACTGTGTGACCCTGTATGACGTTGTTTGTGTTGATGGACCGTTAAGACTACTGTGTGACCCTGTATGACGTTATTGTGTTGATGGACCGTTAAGACTACTGTGTGACCCTGTATGACGTTATTGTGTTGATGGACCGTTAAGACTACTGTGTGACCCTGTATGACGTTATTGTGTTGATGGACCGTTAAGACTACTGTGTGACCCTGTATGACGTTGTTGTGTTGATGGACCGTTAAGACTACTGTGTGACCTGTATGACGTTATTGTGTTGATGGACCGTTAAGACTACTGTGTGACCCTGTATGACGTTATTGTGTTGATGGACCGTTAAGACTACTGTGTGACCCTGTATGACTGTGTTGTGTTGATGGACCGTTAAGACTACTGTGTGACCCTGTATGACGTTATTGTGTTGATGGACCGTTAAGACTACTGTGTGACCCTGTATGACTGTGTTGTGTTGATGGACCGTTAAGACTACTGTGTGACCCTGTATGACGTTATTGTGTTGATGGACCGTTAAGACTACTGTGTGACTCTGTATGACTGTGTTGTGTTGACGGACCGTTAAGACTACTGTGTGACCCTGTATGACGTTATTGTGTTGATGGACCGTTAAGACTACTGTGTGACCCTGTATGACGTTTGTGTTACCGTTAAGACTGTGTATGTGATGACGTTAAGTGTGTGATTTGACGTTATGTTGATGGACCGTTAAGACTACTGTGTGACCCTGTATGACGTTATTGTGTTGATGGACCGTTAAGACTACTGTGTGACCCTGCATGACTGTGTTGTGTTGACCCTGTATGACATTATCGTGTTGATGGACCGTTAAGACAACTGTGTGACTCTGTATGACGTTATTGTGTTGATGGACCGTTAAGACTACTGTGTGACTCTGTATGACGTTATAGTATTGATGGACCGTTAAGACTACTGTGTGACCCTGTATGACGTTATTGTGTTGATGGACCGTTAAGACTACTGTGTGACCCTGTATGACGTTATAGTGTTGATGGACCGTTAAGACTACTGTGTGACTCTGTATGACGTTATTGTGTTGATGGACCGTTAAGACTACTGTGTGACCCTGTATGACGTTATTGTGTTGATGGACCGTTAAGACTACTGTGTGACCCTGTATGACGTTATTGTGTTGATGGACCGTTAAGACTACTGTGTGACCCTGTATGACGTTATTGTGTTGATGGACCGTTAAGACTACTGTGTGACCCTGTATGACGTGTGTTGTGTTGATGGACCGTTAAGACTACTGTGTGACCCTGTATGACGTTATTGTGTTGATGGACCGTTAAGACTACTGTGTGACCCTGTATGACGTTATTGTGTTGATGGACCGTTAAGACTACTGTGTGACCCTGTATGACGTTATTGTGTTGATGGACCGTTAAGACTACTGTGTGACCCTGTATGACTGTGTTGTGTTGATGGACCGTTAAGACTACTGTGTGACCCTGTATGACGTTATTGTGTTGATGGACCGTTAAGACTACTGTGTGACCCTGTATGACTGTGTTGTGTTGATGGACCGTTAAGACTACTGTGTGACCCTGTATGACGTTATTGTGTTGATGGACCGTTAAGACTACTGTGTGACCCTGTATGACTGTGTTGTGTTGATGGACCGTTAAGACTACTGTGTGACCCTGTATGACGTTATTGTGTTGATGGACCGTTAAGACTACTGTGTGACCCTGTATGACTGTGTTGTGTTGATGGACCGTTAAGACTACTGTGTGACCCTGCATGACTGTGTTGTGTTGACCCTGTATGACATTATTGTGTTGATGGACCGTTAAGACAACTGTGTGACTCTGTATGACGTTATTGTGTTGATGGACCGTTAAGACTACTGTGTGACCCTGTATGACGTTATTGTGTTGATGGACCGTTAAGACTACTGTGTGACCCTGTATGACTGTGTTGTGTTGATGGACCGTTAAGACTACTGTGTGACCCTGTATGACTGTGTTGTGTTGATGGACCGTTAAGACTACTGTGTGACCCTGTATGACGTTATTGTGTTGATGGACCGTTAAGACTACTGTGTGACCCTGTATGACGTTATTGTGTTGATGGACCGTTAAGACTACTGTGTGACCCTGTATGACGTTATTGTGTTGATGGACCGTTAAGACTACTGTGTGACCCTGTATGACTGTGTTGTGTTGATGGACCGTTAAGACTACTGTGTGACCCTGTATGACGTTATTGTGTTGATGGACCGTTAAGACTACTGTGTGACCCTGTATGACGTTATTGTGTTGATGGACCGTTAAGACTACTGTGTGACCCTGTATGACGTTATTGTGTTGATGGACCGTTAAGACTACTGTGTGACCCTGTATGACGTTATTGTGTTGATGGACCGTTAAGACTACTGTGTGACCCTGTATGACGTTATTGTGTTGATGGACCGTTAAGACTACTGTGTGACCCTGTATGACGTTATTGTGTTGATGGACCGTTAAGACTACTGTGTGACCCTGTATGACGTTATTGTGTTGATGGACCGTTAAGACTACTGTATTGTGTTGATGGACCTGTACTGTGTGACCTGTATGACGTTATTGTGTTGATGGACCGTTAAGACTACTGTGTGACCCTGTATGACGTTATTGTGTTGTGATGGACCGTTAAGACTACTGTGTGACCCTGTTGACGTTGTTGATGACGTTAAGATACTGTGTGACCTGATGACGGACCGTTAAGACTAGATACTGTGTGACCTGTATGACGTTATTGTGTTGATGGACCGTTAAGACTACTGTGTGACCCTGTATGACGTTATTGTGTTGATGGACCGTTAAGACTACTGTGTGACCCTGTATGACGTTATTGTGTTGATGGACCGTTAAGACTACTGTGTGACCCTGTATGACTGTGTTGTGTTGATGGACCGTTAAGACTACTGTGTGACCCTGTATGACGTTATCGTGTTGATGGACCGTTAAGACAACTGTGTGACCCTGTATGACGTTATTGTGTTGATGGACCGTTAAGACTTATGTGTGACCCTGTATGACGTCATTGTGTTGATGGACCGTTAAGACTACTGTGTGACCCTGTATGACGTTGTTGTGTTGATGGACCGTTAAGACTACTGTGTGACCCTGTATGACGTTATTGTGTTGATGGACAGTTAAGACTACTGTGTGACCCTGTATGACGTTATTGTGTTGATGGACCGTTAAGACTACTGTGTGACCCTGTATGACGTTTGTGTTGATGGACCGTTAAGACTACTGTGTGACCCTGTATGACGTTTGTTGTGTTGATGGACCGTTAAGACTACTGTGTGACCCTGTATGACGTTATGTGTTGATGGACCGTTAAGACTACTGTGTGACCCTGTATGACGTTATTGTGTTGATGGACCGTTAAGACTACTGTGTGACCCTGTATGACGTTATTGTGTTGATGGACCGTTAAGACTACTGTGTGACCCTGTATGACGTTATTGTGTTGATGGACCGTTAAGACTACTGTGTGACCCTGTATGACGTTATTGTGTTGATGGACCGTTAAGACTACTGTGTGACCCTGTATGACGTTATTGTGTTGATGGACCGTTAAGACTACTGTGTGACCCTGTATGACGTTATTGTGTTGATGGACCGTTAAGACTACTGTGTGACCCTGTATGACGTTATTGTGTTGATGGACCGTTAAGACTACTGTGTGACCCTGTATGACGTTATTGTGTTGATGGACCGTTAAGACTACTGTGTGACCCTGTATGACTGTGTTGTGTTGATGGACCGTTAAGACTACTGTGTGACTCTGTATGACGTTATTGTGTTGATGGACCGTTAAGACTACTGTGTGACCCTGTATGACGTTATTGTGTTGATGGACCGTTAAGACTACTGTGTGACCCTGTATGACGTTATTGTGTTGATGGACCGTTAAGACTACTGTGTGACCCTGTATGACTGTGTTGTGTTGATGGACCGTTAAGACTACTGTGTGACCCTGTATGACGTTATTGTGTTGATGGACCGTTAAGACTACTGTGTGACCCTGTATGACTGTGTTGTGTTGACCCTGTATGACTACTGTGTGACCCTGTATGACTGTGTTGTGTTGATGGACCGTTAAGACTACTGTGTGACCCTGTATGACGTTATTGTGTTGATGGACCGTTAAGACTACTGTGTGACCCTGTATGACGTTATTGTGTTGATGGACCGTTAAGACTACTGTGTGACCCTGTATGACTGTTGTTGTGTTGATGGACCGTTAAGACTACTGTGTGACTCTGTATGACTGCGTTGTGTTGATGGACCGTTAAGACTACTGTGTGACCCTGTATGACGTTATTGTGTTGATGGACCGTTAAGACTACTGTGTGACCCTGTATGACGTTATTGTGTTGATGGACCGTTAAGACTACTGTGTGACCCTGTATGACTGTGTTGTGTTGATGGACCGTTAAGACTACTGTGTGACCCTGTATGACGTTATTGTGTTGATGGACCGTTAAGACTACTGTGTGACCCTGTATGACGTTGTTGTGTTGATGGACCGTTAAGACTACTGTGTGACCCTGTATGACGTTATTGTGTTGATGGACCGTTAAGACTACTGTGTGACCCTGTATGACGTTATTGTGTTGATGGACCGTTAAGACTACTGTGTGACCCTGTATGACGTTATAGTATTGATGGACTATTACGACTACTGTGTGACCCTGTATGACTGTGTTGTGATGATGGACCGTTAAGACTACTGTGTGACTCTGTATGACGATATTGTGTTGATGGACCGTTAAAACTACATGTGTGCGTTGTTTTGTCTTTAAATTAAAATGAATATAAAACAAGAAAATCTCCATCGTCTGACCTTGATGAGGTAACTTTACAGAACTACATGTGTGCGTTACATTCTAAAGCTTCGCCATTGATTTCTGCTTTGATAATACAGGAGGTCCGTCTGACAATCTCACCTGCCGATAAATCTGCCAAGAATTGATCTGCCATGAATAATGGACAAACAGCAGTCAAATGTTACACAACAAGACATGTTATAACACCCGTGTATAGCACAGTCTGTAGGTACAGAAAGTACCCAAGGGGAGATAATCGGGATATAGCACCCCCACTTATCAATTCGTATTGATCATGAATTATAGCCACGTGCTGGCTATCCACCAGAGTATATTTTACATACCTTCCCGTGTTATAAAAAGGATATTGCCTCTATTTTCGTTAGCATTGCTTAATTGTCTTTATCCGCAAATCACGGTCTGAGTTAAATTCAGCAAAAATAATAACTCCTATAAGATTATGTAGGGTCAGATGAATTCCTGCTACACGATGAAATTGTCTGAATTGTCTTAGGAAACTTGGATACGGCTACATGATCAGATGCATTTTATACTATGATATTAGTTCAGGTCACCTGAAAGTCACCCGAAATTGATCTGAATTCACATGGAGATTTTTTTCTGGTTTCTGAAATTGACTTGAAGTTAGCTTCAGGTGGGATTTACCTAAATTTCAGGTCATTTTCAGGTGAATTCTATATTAATCAAATGGACCTAAAGATGTTTTGGTTATGTACAAGTACTATTCGTATTTGTACAAATTTATATTGCAAAGTGGGTGCTTTGTGTCATATTTGTTCTTTCGATTGATTTATATATATATATATATCTTTTTTTTTCACCTGACAAAATCTGGGCTTTTTTGTGATTATTATAGCACTAAGCATCAGTCAATGTGTCATTAATTGTTAAACATTAATACATTTTTACATGATGGTGCAGTGAAATATACATGTCCTGGCTAGTTGTCCTGTTGTGTTGTGTTAGTGTAAGGTCAATATATAGGAACTGTTTATACCCTCGTAGATTTGTATTTCCGGGTAAAAGAAAAATACCATAACTGTGCTTACCTTTTATCGGTGTGTGGTGTATCATCATAACTGTGCTTACCTTTATCGGTGTGTGGCGTTTCATCTGATGGTTACCTTTTATCGGTGTGTGGTGTATCATCATAACTGTGCTTACCTTTATCGGTGTGTGGCGTTTCATCTGATGGTAAAGGTAGCTTCTTCTAAACTCAGGTCAATTTCGGTGAAATATTCACTAGTATATTATACATATAGAATACTGTATTTGATTTCCGTATGTGTACATGTTTAATTCCAAGTGTTGGTTTAATTTAGTATCATTATAAATAGCACACGTTAAGTTTACACACAGGCCGGACTAAAGCTTAAGTACGGAACAATGGTCATATTACTGGTAGACTTATAGGTTATCAGAAGTCTTGTTAGCTTTATTAAAACATTCTGATACAAATTTGGATTAAGTCTTAGAATCAGAGAAAAAAACTGTCAATTTATATTTTACATCAGACTGACTAACTATTCAATCGAATGGGAAAGTTTCAAAATGGAAAGTTAAGTTGACTTGTATTGTATTTAATAGAGGCCAGGACCTCCTGGCAATAAGGTAGAATTTTCCGAGTGATGTAGAACTTTTACAGCCATTTTGGTAATGTTAAGGTTAATTTATACACACATAAATACATGTATGTACTTTTATACTTATTAGGGGATTATTGTTTAAATGGCATATTTTCCGTCGACATCAGAAAAATCATATGGTTACCAAAAGTCAAATAAACTATTTTGGTGGGAGTTTTTATCTCCGGGTATTTGGGCTTTCCTCTATCTCCTAAACCTAGGACGTCCTAATTGACATTAGAATCGAATAGATGTCAATCAAACCAATATCAATGTACAGTAATAGCTAGTGGTACTTGTATTCTATTAAATTTTCTACCAGCTCGGTATTATTCCGTCTATACAATAGACAGACCAACAGATCAGTTGTCTTTTTTGTCCTAGTCCTGCTATAAGTCGATCCTTGTACGGATATATATTGACCGATTAATTTAGCTTATTGATTTATAAAAATCCGATGATCCATTTGTCCCAATTTTAGGTTGCCTGTTTGTGATTTGTTCCCGCTTATTTACTTCAGTTGGACATAATTCGATCTTTTAGCGGAAATAGATATGGTGTTTTTCTTTTTTTATTGTTTTGCATGTGCATTTCTTTCCCTATCAAGACCATATTATTTTATATTTTTAGCGGCTTATTGATTTAATTAGTAGAATTATTTTTCTTTTGTTTTTTTAATATATTGATCATCGCTAAGGATGTATTCTTCTGAGGTTTCAGTCCCGTTGAAGTCTCGCTTCAACATAGATCAAAGAAGTTATAAGATTTTCAAATTTAATTTATCAGTATCTGTAGCAAGTTGCCAGATGCAAATTTTGTCAAAATATTACATTTCTATTTTTAGTAGATTTTTTTATACGGGGATTTTAAGAAATGGCCCATTTGGCGGCCATTTTGAAATTTTGTCTTTTTTCGTTTTAAGTAGAGCCACAGTTTTACCATTTTTTACTGAAATTGTTTTTACTTAAATCATCACTGCGCCAGCATTTTTAGCTGTATTTAGTTATTTTTTGCTGCAAATCGTTACTAGGTTCGTAGTAATTAAAATATTTAGCATTAATATGTGAAACGATACACTTTTGTGACTTTATTTTTACATTTAATGGTAGTTTGGGCACTTTTATTTTTTACTCTAAAATACTGAAAAATAACAAAAATTCAAATGGGGCAAAAAAAAGCAAGCACACGAACCACCAATTTTTCTTCCTGATTTAGAAAGAACAGCCGTTTCCCAATAATAAAAAAGTGTAATACCAGAACAAAAAATATTAGTCGAATTGATCAAAACTGGTATATCAAAAAATATTAGTCGAATTGATCAAAACTGGTATATTTTTAAAGAAGACTACTAGAAAATGAATTCTACAAACATTCATACATATAAAACATATCTTATATGGTCAAAACGGCAAAATTCCCATAAAATCCAATATTTTGTCAACTAGGTATTTTTGAGTGACAAAAGCTCAAAAACGAGCACATAGGCATATGTTTTTTTCTTCCATTTATGGTATGAACTCCTTTTTCTAAAAAGCTATATGAGAAAACAAGTTTAATTAATACAAGAAAATTTTGACTTCTCAGAGGTGTACATCCTTAAACATGAATATGCACTACGGAATAATTAAAGATTAAAACATATTCCAAAGAAACACGAGTTTAAAAATACATGATGATTATTTTTTTTCTCACTTATTATAAATCCTCAATGTCAACATGCGTTTATTAATTTGATATAAACGTGCGATGCTGTGCAAATGCACTTGTAATCCTAGTCAATACTAGCCGTATTAGGATGCTTGATATTGGCGTCTCTCGGGAGTCAGGGAGTTACTGCCCTTGATAGCGCTCTCCAGTTGGCGGAGGAGATAAAAATGGTACGTGGTGATTTAAATTACCTGGACAGGTGTATTATAACAGGTAAGCTTAGATGTACATATACTTCTCTCGTTAGTAAAACATGGATTTGTAGCGTGGGTGAGTAACTGAATATTGTTTTCAAATCGATCACGTTTCAGTGAGACTAGACCCTTGCGATTTTTAAAGTTCGGCTGATCAGGATATTTTTTTGTTTTTATATTATTTTTCATTTTTGTCGACACGCCCCTTTCTATAACATTGAACAAAGTCAAAAGGACTACTAAATAATTAGGCCATTATAATCGACATCATCACGTGCTTTTGTAATATAAAAAAAAACGAAAGAAAAAACTCAATAGGGCCTAGTCACTACCGTAAATAACGACAGTTATTTTTTGCGTTTAATCTATTTATTGATACTAGTAGGCAGTGAACAGATCTAGAGTGCATGGTTTTATGTTTAAGTTTACACAATGTCTCCACTATTATACCTGTACTATGTTTGTTTGTTTTAGGGTGTATGTCTCACCTGAAGATATCTACATGTAAGCTTTCGATTTGAGTATCAAACATGTACATGCGCTGTATCATTAATTCTAGGGCTTGCAAAAGTAAATACATTACATACAGTATATGTAAAATGTAAACACATGCAGGCTTGCAATTTGAAAAAAAAAACGGATAACGCAACATTGTACATATAGTATGTATATATATATATGCAAAATTTCTGCACAATGACATAATTTTATTGATTAGCCTGGATACATTGTCTCTGTATATTGAAAGGATTGATTAAGGTATTTATATATATTCTTCATATATTGCTACCCTAGCAGTTGTGTTGCCTGCTTTGAGAGCAGATGTCACTGTGATTTAGGAGTTCATATATTCCTACCCTAGCAGTTGTGTATTCTGCTTTGAGAGTATGTGTCACTGTGATTTAGGAGGCTGCAGTCAAAGTCCAAACATAATTTGTCTCATTGTGATAGCAGGATTCTTTTGTATTTTAAAGTACTACTCAGGGTATATCCAATAGAGTCCTGAGAATTCGGTTAAAAAGGTTAAACCATACACTTGATATACATTTATATATTGTATTAGTTTTATATTGTTTCAGATGGAAGTTCCTTAACATTTAGTTCTGGGAAGACCAACAGCCAGGAGTTTAAGGTGTTCTGCTCATGCATGGCTCCAGGATGGCCTGAGACCCTGGAGAGAGCATAGCTAGCTGTCTTCACTCTCCTGTTTATGGAGAGACATTAGAGGTAGAGGTGTCCAAGATGGCTGTTATACCATACACATGTGTCTATATAGGTGAGTTGTAGTCATGATGATGCTGCTCCAACTTTATATTTTGAAAGACCTATATACTAGCTAGTGAGCCTCATCCGTCGTCATGTCTTGTCTACTGTGAATATGCTTTTCATTTAAACAGCTTCATCTCATATACAGAACGACCAATGTCTGATAAATACTCTACCAGTTACATGTAAGAAGTAATATTTAGGTACCTTGAAATCAATAAGGACTACCACTTTTTAGCTGATAGACATTGACATTAGTAAGAGGCTGAAAGACCTAAATATAGCTGAATGAATGATTTTCTATTATACATTACAGAAGAATGATTACACTGCCCTGCCTTTACTCTTACTCTGACCAATGATTATGGTTACACCCTGCCTCACTGACCAATATTAATGGTTACACCCTGCCTTCACTCTGACCAATATTAATGTAACCTTCACTGACCAAATAATGTTACACCCTGCCTTCACTCTGACAGAAGAATGATACACCCTGCCTTCACTCTGACAAGAATGAATTATACCCTGCCTTTACTCTGACCAGAATTAATGATACACCCTGCCTTCACTCTGACCAATATTAATGTTTACACCCTCCTCTCCCTTGACAAGAAGAATAATTACACTCTGCCTTACTCTGACCAGAAGGAATGATACACCTGCCTTCACTCTGACCAGAAGAATGTACACCCTGCCTTCACTCTGACCAGAATTAATGTTTACATCCTGCCTTCACTCTGACCAGAATTAATGTTTACACCCTGCCTTCACTCTGACCAAATATTAATGGAATACACCTGCCTTCACTCTGACAGAAGAATGATACACCCTGCCTTCACTCTGACCAGAAGGAATGATACACCCTGCCTTCACTCTGACCAGAAGGAATGATTACACCCTGCCTTCACTCTGACCAGAAGGAATTACACCCTGCCTTCACTCTGACCAGAAGAATGATACACCCTGCCTTCACTCTGACCAGAAGAATGTTACACCCTGCCTTCACTCTGACCATGAATGAATTACACCCTGCCTTACTCTGACCAGAAGGAATGATACACCCTGCCTTCACTCTGACCAGAAGGAATGATACACCCTGCCTTCCACTCTGACCAGAGATTAAAGACAAGTTACACCCTGCCTTCACTCTGACCAGAAGGAATGATTACACCCTGCCTTCACTCTGACCAGAAGGAATGATACACCCTGCCTTCACTCTGACCAGAAGAATGATACACCCTGCCTTCACTCTGACCAGAAGGAATGATACACCCTGCCTTCACTCTGACCAGAAGGAATGATACACCCTGCCTTCACTCTGACCAGAAGGAATGATTACACCCTGCCTTCACTCTGACCAGAATGAATGATTACACCCTGCCTTCACTCTGACCAGAATGAATGATTACACCCTGCCTTCACTCTGACCAGAAGGAATGATACACCCTGCCTTCACTCTGACCAGAAGGAATGATACACCCTGCCTTCACTCTGACCAGAAGGAATGATTACATCCTGCCTTCACTCTGACCAGAAGGAATGATACACCCTGCCTTCACTCTGACCAGAAGGAATGATACACCCTGCCTTCACTCTGACCAGAAGGAATGATTACACCCTGCCTTCACTCTGACCAGAAGGAATGATACACCCTGCCTTCACTCTGACCAGAAGGAATGATTACACCCTGCCTTCACTCTGACCAGAATGAATGAT
Source organism: Argopecten irradians (assembly GCF_041381155.1). Classification (NCBI taxonomy): domain Eukaryota; kingdom Metazoa; phylum Mollusca; class Bivalvia; order Pectinida; family Pectinidae; genus Argopecten; species Argopecten irradians. The sequence goes on from NC_091149.1 coordinate 33,696,709, forward strand.
TACACCCTGCCTTCACTCTGACCAGAAGGAATGATACACCCTGCCTTCACTCTGACCAGAAGGAATGATACACCCTGCCTTCACTCTGACCAGAAGGAATGATTACACCCTGCCTTCACTCTGACCAGAATGAATGATTACACCCTGCCTTCACTCTGACCAGAATTAATGATTACACCCTGCCTTCACTCTGACCAGAAGGAATGATACACCCTGCCTTCACTCTGACCAGAATTAATGTTTACATCCTGCCTTCACTCTGACCAGAAGGAATGATACATCCTGCCTTCACTCTGACCAGAATTAATGATACACCCTGCCTTCACTCTGACCAGAAGGAATGATTACATCCTGCCTTCACTCTGACCAGAATGAATGATTACACCCTGCCTTCACTCTGACCAGAATTAATGTTTACATCCTGCCTTCACTCTGACCAGAAGGAATGATAAACCCTGCCTTCACTCTGACCAGAAGGAATGGTTACACCCTGCCTTCACTCTGACCAGAAGGAATGTTACACCCTGCCTTCACTCTGACCAGAAGGAATGATACACCCTGCCTTCACTCTGACCAGAAGGAATGATACACCCTGCCTTCACTCTGACCAGAAGGAATGATACACCCTGCCTTCACTCTGACCAGAAGGAATGATACACCCTGCCTTCACTCTGACCAGAAGGAATGATACACCCTGCCTTCACTCTGACCAGAAGGAATGATACACCCTGCCTTCACTCTGACAGAAGAATATACACCTGCCTTCACTCTGACCAGAATGAATTAACCCTGCCTTCACTCTGACCAGAAGAATTACACCCTGCCTTCACTCTGACCAGAAGGAATGATTACACCCTGCCTTCACTCTGACCAGAAGAATGATACACCCTGCCTTCACTCTGACCAGAAGGAATGATACACCCTGCCTTCACTCTGACCAGAAGGAATGATACACCCTGCCTTCACTCTGGCCAGAATTAATGTTTACATCCTGCCTTCACTCTGACCAGAAGGAATGATACATCCTGCCTTCACTCTGACCAGAAGGAATGATTACACCCTGCCTTCACTCTGACCAGAAGGAATGATACACCCTGTCTTCACTCTGACCAGAAGGAATGATACACCCTGCCTTCACTCTGACCAGAAGGAATGATACATCCTGCCTTCACTCTGACCAGAAGGAATGATTACACCCTACCTTCACTCTGACCAGAAGAAATGATACACCCTGCCTTCACTCTGACCAGAAGGAATGATACACTCTGCCTTCACTCTGACCAGAAGGAATGATACACCATGCCTTTACTCTGACCAGAATTAATGATACACCCTGCCTTCACTCTGACCAGAAGGAATGATTACACCATGCCTTCACTCTGACCAGAAGGTCATCTTTCAGAAATCTTCTGTCCCTTGTTCAGAGCCTGGTCTTCACCATGCACTTAAAATATAGCACACTCGATATGATGATCATGAAGGGTTTGCAAGTGTGTACATCTTTTACAAATTAATTCACCTTCGTTCAAAGCCAACAGGGTGAAATAAGTTAAAATTTGTATACAAGGCCTAACAATCAAATCATGACCTTACCCCTATAACCTTCATTTAAGGTCACTAGGTTCAAAGTCATGCAAAAAAAACCCACCAACTTTTGAATTTGTTCATATTACTTTTTTCAAATGAGGATAAAATTGTGATGCGTTTTCTAGCCTATCATTATCAGATCCATCAACAAGATGGCTGATAGGCAGCCATATTGGATTTTGATAGTTGAAGTTTGAAAAGCAGAGAAAAGGTCCCTCTTTCCATCGTCAGATATATATCAGTGTTTGGTGGGTGACAAGATCCCATAAGCATGCAACTAAACTGCTTTTCAAAGTTCATTAAGTTTTTCTACAAGAAATGAGAGATAATTGATTAAAAAGACACATGAGTTATACAATGATGTCACAAAAAGGGGAACTACATGTATTAATTAATACCTGATATCATATTGCCAGCAAATTTTAATGACCAGAGAGTTGTTTTAAGCATTGATAAAACAAGAGCTATTGAAGAACAGCAAAGCTCGCCTATTCAGAAGAAGTTGATGTTCAAGTACATGTATTTACTATTTAAACATGGAAATATGACAAATTAACAGACTCAAAAATCCCCTAAAGGGCCATAAATTGGTTGTATTATCACGTTCAGCATCCATACACATTAGGAAAATAAAATCATAAACATTTATGATGACTTATGCTTAAACAATTGACAAAATAGAAACTTGCTCAAAAACTTTAACATGGAAATATGACAAATTAACAGACTCAAAAACCCTCTAAAGGGCCCCAAATTGGTTGTATTATCACGTTCAGCATCCATACACATTAGGAAAATAAAATCATCAACATTTATAATGACTTAAGCTTAAACAATTGACGAAACAGAAACTTGCTCAAAAACTTTAAGGTGAAATGGGACGCTGACGCCGACGCTGATGCCAGGGTGACAAATTAGCTCCCCCTATTCTTTGAATAGGCGAGCTAAAAATGGAACTGCTTGATTTTGTTGTTTGAGAGTGTTTGAAGACTATGCAAAACTTTTGGAAGAAGATGTAAAAATTCAGATTTTTTTTTCTTCAAAATAAAACCGAAAAAAACCCCCCACTGTAACTGCGCACTATACGCACAAAAATATGGAACAATAATTTGTTGATATAGATATACAATTAACAAGAATTACACGCTGAGTAAACAATTCTATTGTGTAATAAAATGTTACTTGACCACTAAAAGCCTTCAATTATTCAGTGTTTGTCCTGATAATTAAATCCTTTATGCTATAAGACCTTAAGCAGATTACAGTACTCTATGTGACCTATTTATATAAGTTCTGTAGTTTGTATACAGGCATGGTGTACTCTATAATGTATTGATATGTAGACAAAATGAAGTAGTGCCAAGTATATATTTTTGTTTTATCATTGGATCACCTGTGTTTATTTGATAATCAATAATCTGATCACTTATCTTGAAGTTTATTCAATCAACATAACATTATTATTATATTAAAGTGAACAGTCGGGCAAGGATGGCTAAAGTTGGTAAAAATGGTGTGAATGTATCCAGTATAATTTCTTATGAAATAGAAAAATAAAATCTCTCGCCAAAATCTTTCTGCGTACGAAGAAATTAATTTAAAGTATAGGAATCCTAAAACGTCCTCCCAGCTGACTATGTCCGTGGTTACATTTCCACGCAGCCTCGCTTTCAATGCTTTCAACTTTCCTTTATTTTAATGGTCAGAACTGGGAAACGTAAACAGAACTTGACCATCGTATTAATATGTGAGCACTTTTGGAAGGCCAATGAACGCATTTAGACTGATTTTCTTTGCCCGACTATTCACTTTAAATAATACTAATTCCTTTCTTTAAGACTTTTTTTCACCAAAAAAATTGTGTTGGTTTTATTCAGTTTTAAATTAAAACATATTTAATTCTTTGGAGATTTCACGCGTATGCTGTTTAATTCATGTAATAAGTCTACCAATTATCATGGTGTGATATAGATATATGATATATAATTGATATTGTTATCGCACAGTTATATGTACCATGTAGTTACAAATAATACAAAGACTTAATTCTAACATAAAGAAAATATTACAATCGTTCAGAAATAATAAGCCTGCTGGCCTTATATTAGATAAATACACAATATAAACAGTTTTAAAATCCCAAACAAAATGTTTTCTTTAGCTGCAGATGATTCAATATGCTAAACTTACATGTAGTAATTTGAGTTGGTATATATGATTTGAATGACAGGTTATTAAAGTTTAACTACATGTACTGATAATAGAATAAAGGTTTTATTTTAGAAATATATTTATTGCATAACTGGCCCCCCCAGCCATGTCATACGACTGTGGCATATATATTGTAAAACACGTGTAATAACACTATTATGTCGACGTCACATGTAGTTTTAACAACATAATCTATATATGAAGTCGCATGATTTTCTAGGTAGACAGATTTCTACTGTTTCATATATAGACAAAATTAATAAAGTTTCACTTATATTTTTATCAATAAAAGTTATGTGATAAATAGAATCTTACACTCAAAATTTATTGAACTTGTTAAATAATTTTCTTCCAGATGCAGACTGGCGAGACCTTCTATACAGCGCCTCACAATGTGTCAACTGTACAGCAAAGAGGGAGCCAATGATCAAGGAGCTACAGACCATGTGGACCAATCCAGCCAATCAGAACAAAGTGCTGCCCTGTCTCTCTGTCAGGTCTGGCCTTGACCTTTATCTGAAGGTCAAGGATTATCCTCCAGGTTCAGAGGTTATCATGTCCGCCATCAATATACCGGATATGGTGTACATTGTCAAACATCACAAACTCAAGGTTTGTTTTCTAAGCACTTAACAGTGAAATTATGCTTCTACTAGTCTAATAATTAGTTAAATGGTTAAAAAAAAATTAAAAAACGTTTGTAAAAATGCTAATTTCTTGCTACACATAAAAGCCTGTTACAGATTACACAACCTATAGGATATAACCTCTGGGAGATCTAGACTGGAGCAGTGATAATTGCAGTACACATACATTGTCCATTTGATGTATTCTGTTCATATTAGAAAGGGATCGGCTTTTATTATACTAATTTAGTATTTACAGTTATTACCTCATACATTCTAAGTTGTTGGGGCCAGTGTAAACCTGTGAATGATCTGAGTATTATAGGATGTTTACTTGTATAAACAGTGAGAACAGATCACTCAATAAAAATCGCTTAACTCAGAAATACATTTCTTCATCCTAAAAAGAAGTTTTTTACTATACAGGTGGTGCCATTTGATGTAAGTATAGAAACCACAGGTCCAAAGGTTGAACTTCTGGATTCCCTCATCACAGATAAAACGGTCGCCATCCTCATCGCTCACATCTACGGCAAGTGGTGTGACATCGAGTCTATCATCGACATCGCACAAAGGAGGAACATCCAGGTGATAGAGGACTGTGCCGAATGTTTCTGTGGTTTTGAGAGAATCGGAAACCCTCGTAGTGATCTCACCATTTTTAGCTTTGGTGTTATCAAGTATTCAACAGCGTTTGGGGGAGCTCTCGCCAAAATCAAAGATGAAAAATTATACGAACAGATGAGAGAAAGATACCTGAAGTATCCCATACAAAGACATTCAGAATATCTGAAGAAAATTCTGAAATACTCTGCTGTGTACATTCTGTTAGATTGTCCGCGTATTATAAAGCCTTTGATGACTTTAACAAGAACTTTAAATATTGATCACAAGAAATTCGTGATTAAGCTCCTGCGGGGATTTCCTGATCAGATGATAAAGAGAATTCGAGCGCAGCCATCGAATGCTCTTCTTGCCACAATGAGACGAAGACTACGTAACTTTGATCAGACAGATTTTAACGCATCCCAGGTGAAGGGCGAGTATGTGAGAGAGAGGCTACCTGACGGGGTGACCATGGTCGGGACACAGGCCGAGGTCAATAACTACTGGCTCTTCCCGATACTGATGGTTATGTTTACATATCCAATGGATGTTATAGTAGTATGTATGCATGTATTGAAATCTAGAGTTAAGTAATTTAGTAAATATCAATTTACATTTATTTATTGGGGTTTACTTTTAGTGATATATACAAGCGTAATTTTGTCATACCGTCCATTCATTGAGAATTGAGTTTTATTATCACTGATTGGAAACAAACCAAGTGAGACATTGTCAAAGTCTCTTTAACAGTGGACGTTGGGTAGGATTAAAAATATCACAGTATCAGCGTTATTGGCGACACAAGATTAACGTTTATTACTTTTTCTTTTATTGAGAGATGAGAAGGGTTGGTAACCAAGTTCTACCCGATTCTAAGGATTTTTAGAATTTCATGTGAATTTGATGTCAGTTACGTTGTACAGTATTGTATGTTTTGATCTATACAGGACAATCCAGATACAGTGGTGAAGATCCTCAATGCCATGGGGATAGACGCTTACCGAGGAGCTACACAACTCAACCTCATAGAACCGGAAAATAATGACTTTAAAGTCGGTCAACCAGAAAATGACGGTGTAAACATTACTGATTCTCGAAGTTTTGAAGTTACACAACTTGAAGGCAATGGACTGGAAAATTGTAACAAGACTTACAATCTAAACACAGCAGTGCTGTCCTGCAGTAGTGTAGAGTCACACAAAGTGCTGACACAGGATTACCGACACAAGGTTCCAGCCCACCATCACGAGGCCCAGAACAGGACCTTCCCATACGAGGCCCTGAACAGGACCTACCCTCACGAAGCTCGTTATCTCATTAATCATGTTGTCTACATCCCAGTAAACAAATCCGTCCCGTTTCATGTCCTCGATCATATTTGTAAATGTGTCAAATTAGCCACACGCCTCAGCAAGAATGGCCGCTCACCTGATGTCCGACTTCATGCCAAGTTATGATGGTAAACATATCCTTTGACTGTTGTGAGTTTAAATGGTACAATTCTTGGATGTAAGTGATTTTACTAGGATACTGCTTAAAGATTTTATAAAAATATTATTACTGAAACACAATGTATATCTAGTAAGTTAAAATCTGATAGGAAAACTATAGATTTATTTTTAGGACGCTGATCACTTGTAGTGTAATCCTAAGAGTCTGGTATATGTTAAATAGATTTTGTCATCTCAGTTGACCTGTAAATTTTCCTTTTGTTCAGCAATATTCGTCCTGTGTCATTCCAGTTTAGGATGTGCTTTGTATCCTTAAAATTCCAAAATTCTAACTTCCATGTATACGTAATTAATATAAGTGAAAGGCCTGACAACTGTTTATATGTTTTGTTTAAATATAAGAAGCTTTTTTATTAACTGTTATTGTTATATGGTGTATTGGTGTAGTTAATTAGAAACTTAAATTAGTAAATTAAATATTTGGTGTTTCATAAACAATGCAAAGAGATGATAAGTTTGTTTATAAATTGTCTATTGACAAAATGTGTTCAGAATTGTGTTAAGGATCACCTTTTATTAACTTCTGTGAGGTCATTTCTGGTGACCTGCAGATGCGTCGACCAGTTTCAATTTTTCCGACCAGCATCCAAGATGGCCGCCACAGCCTTTCATTGTTCAAAATTGAACTGCTTATATATATATTTAACTTCTGGTCCGATTTGCTTGGATTCGGTTTCAATATTTTATTATCGGAAAAACAATGTTACGTCATCATTCAGGGGAGGTCACTCTTGTCAAATTAGGCTCTGTGGAGATTGGGGGAACTATATGTGATGGCACCCATCACAATTGGATCTTGTTCTCTGCAGCTTTGTGTGCATGACTTTATATAACATTGATAGATTATTCATCTTATCTCCACATTCCATCCAGTATTTTGATGCATTTGTTGATCAACATTTTATTGTGTACTTAAGGATGTATTCTTCTGAAGTTTCAGTCCCGTTGAAGTCTCGTTTCAACATAGATCAAAGTAGTTATGAGATTTTCAAATATAATTTATCAGTGTCTGTAGCAAGTTGCCAGATGCAAATTTTGTCAAAAAATTACATCTCTATTTTTAGCAGATTTTTTTATACGGGGATTTTAAGAAATGGGCCATTTGACGGCCATTTTGAAATTGTGTCTTTTTTCGCTTCAAGTAGAGCCACAGTTTTACCATTTTTTACTGAAATTGTTTTTACTTAAATCATCACTGCGCCAGCATTTTTTGCTGTATTTAGCTAATTTTTGCTGTAAATCTTTACTTGGTTCGTGATAATTAAAATATTGAGCATTAATGTATAAAATGATTCACTTTTTTCACTTTATTTTCACATTTAATGGTAATTTGAGCACTTTTAATTTTTACTCTAAAATACTGAAAAATAACAAATATTCAAGTAGGGCCAAAAAGTAAGCACATGGACCCCCCATTTTTCTGCCTGATTCTGAAAGAACAACCCTTTTCCTATTGATATGCAAAATATTAACAAAAGTTTAATACCAGAACTTTTTCTATAAAGGGTTATATTTGGCAAAAATGGCTGAAAATGGTGCATTTTGTAGCTCAAAATTAAGGGGTAGGGGTAGCATATCTTGTTATTCTGAGAAAAAATATTAGTCGTTTTGATCAAAACTGGTATATTTTAAAAGAAGACTCCTGGAAAATAAATTCTACAAATATAAATACATATCAAACACCTCATTAGGAAATTATGGCTTTAATATCTTGTGTATATGGTCAAAACGGCAAAATTCCCATTAAAATCCAATATTTTGTCAACTAGGTATCTTTGAGTGACAGTAGCTCAAAAACGAGCACACGGACATATGTTTTTTCTTTCATTTTCTTTCATGGTATGAACTCCTCTTTCCAAAAATCTATATGAGAAAAAAAGTTTAATACAAGAAAATTTTGACTTCTCAGAGGAGTACATCCTTAATTGGTGTTGGACAGTAGATAGTTTAACCAGGTTTTTATAATGTTTATTATGAAAAGAAATGTAAAGTATATATATATATATATATTTGCTTATAAAAATGCTTTAAATTTTTATTGTTGATGTTATTATAATCATCATTTTATGAAAAGTAAATGTGTTGAACTTGTCACTATATATGTATACTACAGTCGCACTGGTGTATAGGTCGCACTTTCGATTTTCATGGAAAACGTTGTGACTTATACTCTGGAAAATATAGTATATAAAAATTATATAAATATTGAATATGTATTACTAGATTATGTCCTCTTAGTTTTGAACGAGAATAAAAATCAAAAGAATAAAGGTGAGATTTTTATTGATGATTTGTTTATCTATATATACAGAATGTTATGTATTTAACCAGAGATTTAATCTCATTAAGATTTAAAACGTTTGTCACTATTTTGCTACAGCAGGTTTGTGATATGCATTTTGTTATGTGGACATATACACCATTCCAGTCATTCTAGAATAGTAAGCTGTATAAATGTGTAGATCTCCATAAACTCACCAGAGTATAAACTGTTTTACCACAGGACGGTTTAGTAAAATAAGTATAGTTTTATGAATTGTTTGTATACAAAAAATTGTCCTAATGATGGCCGCCTAGCGGCCGAAACATGTTGAGAATTTGTTCTAAATAATAAAAACAAACTCATGGATGTTGAGTATCATTTTATTCATTTGAATAAGTATTGTTGTACAATTTAAGATTTAATGTTAAGAACTTACAATTTTGTAGCCTTTGAAAGTGTAATATATGAAAGCATGATTTTGAAAAACTTCTGTGAGGTAATAATTTTGTGAATTTAGAGAAATTCCTGATATTTGCAATTTCACAGTTACTGTACATATTCATTATTTGGATTTAATTACTTTAATAATTACATTACAACATGTACCTTCTATAGGAGTCAGAACTATTTTGCTACTAATTGGCATTTCAATGACTGTGATATTGTGTAAGGGAAAAACCCCAGATGACAGTGTCCTATGTACTGGTACAAATGCATAGGTTGTGAAAATATTTAATGAGGTTGGCGTAGGAGAGAGAAGGTTATATTAAAAGGTAATATTTACGTGTATTTAACACTACTTAAATGATACAGATGTATTTATTTTTTCCTTACATCATCTATTAAAAAACCTGTAATGAATGATATTTCTGTAAATAATAATTATTTAATTTAGATGTTGTACACTTCTACTTACAATTGTTCAGACACCTTAGATTTATTTTTAGCAATAATAGGTACAGATAAAGGGGAGACAAACAATACAGATTGTGCAAACATAATTGTTATGTTTTGATAATTTGAAACCAAAAGTTCCAAAGAAAAACCACCTGGATTTGTAAAGCTCGAAGTAATATTTAATATATATATAATATTGATATACGTTATTAAAATAAATCAGTTATATAAAATTATATTATGAAGTCATTAACATGACTAACTGTTATAATTGTACTACATGTATGTTAATGTCAAAACAACACAACGTCATGGCTCTTTGTGTAAATAATTAATGACATCCCCTCAAAACATATCATGATAGATTGTCTTTAATATATCAGTTATGTTAATATATTATTATTTTAAAGTGAACAGTCGGGCACAGGAGGCTAAATTTGGTAAAAGCGTGTTAATACAGTCAGTATAATTTCTTATGAAATAGAAAAAAAAAGTTCCTGTCAAATAGCTCTCCAAGAAAAAAAAATTATATTATAGGAATCCTAAAACGTCTTCCTGGCTGGCTATGTCTGTATTGACGTTTCTTATTTTAGAACTGTGTTAAAACGTAGGGTTTTACCCATAATTTCAATGGTATTAACTAGACATAAGCAGAAATTGGCCGTCATTTTGATATGTAAGGAGTTTTGGAAGACCGATGAAGGCATTAAGACTGATTTTCTTTGCCCGACTATTCACTTTAATTATTATATCAATAGATTAAATGATATCAATTTTTAACTTCATTGTTCATTAAATGTATACAGATCTCAGTGTTTATCAGAAAGATGAAATATATACAGTCATGATAAGATACCCTATTGAATCTCATCGTGTGCCAGTTATACAAAATGTATGTATAAAAAAGTTTTACAGAAAAGGGCATGAAAGGAAAATTTCGGTATATTTCACCTACTTAAACATATTTTCAAAAACATCTAGGCTTTAGGATTCATTTTGTTTAAAGATCTAACATGGTATGATGATGGTGTAAACGTGTGATGTATAGTTTTACATTGTATTAACATTGATCTGAATATATTTTTTTATTGTTTCTCAATGGGTTCTTACATATTAGCACTCAGTTTCGCCATGTTACACCCATAAACCACCTCATATTGACTGCGCCAGCAAAGCAATGAGAACAATGTTCAATGATGATAAAATATCATATTGCACTCCCCAGCACTAACAAAACATCGCATCATACTATTCATATAATTACCATGTAAAATGATGTTTCTCGTCTATCAGTTAATTAAAATATTTCATTAATTGAATAAGTGTTATGATTATAGAGTCACTGTTGAATTAAAGGCTTGTAATATGAAATGTTTAATTAATAGATTCATGTAGTTGATAATTTAAAGTTTTATTAAGTGGTTTGTAAAAAACAATAATCTTAGAACAATCAAAGTTAAGTGCAATTACTCAGTATAGTTTATTTGTTTAATTTAAAAAAAAATGACATTCCTGTTTGGTATAGAGTTTTGTTGTATAATGATAACCACGTGTATCTATGATTATGATATTTCAATGGAAAAATCTTTGTTAACGTAGGATTAAGTATTTTTGTCGACAGCAGATATACGTGTATTTGTAAAATGTTTAAAATGAATCGCAGGTTTTTTTATTCAAGTTGCTGTATAGACGGTTATTTTCGAGGCCCACAATTTTCATATTTTGATATAAAAATAAGAGTTTAAAAGGACTATGTATGTTTTGAGCCCCTTTTTAGTCCCACTATCCATTAATTTTTCAAATCTATTATTTGATATTTAAACAGTAATAATTGAAAACATCCCTCATTTAATTGTAGGAAGTTTTCTAATTTTGCAGCTTTGGCTGCCATGGTAACCGTTCTAAAGGAGTGGTCGTTTGTATTACGGGAGTGGTCTTATATAGAGGGATTATTGTATGCCTTAATTATGAAAATGTGGTAATTTTTACAATTTTGACCATTTTGACTAAGAAACTAAAGAGTGTATCCTTGAACAAACTTGATATTTCTCCTGTATCAGAAGTACATTCCGATTCTCAGTAATGTTAGGATTGTCCTTTAGCGGTTTTAACTTTTCGCGATCTGGCCTGAAGGGTATATATGATTCACTCATTTCTTAATATTTTGTGGATCAAATTGTTGCGATCATAGCAATGTCCTGCAAAATCGCAAAAATACTATTTTCAAAAAACAACCGTCTCTACGATACACAGACACCCCTATAACTGAGATTTGTGTCATCAGAACCGAAATCCTATACAAAATCACAGTTTTGTGTATGGATAGTCTCCCTTTCATCCACTTTAACATTCGATCTAGATTTTAAAATTGACTTTTTTATTAGTGTCTATCAGCTATAATTATAATGATGATCTGATCTATACAGGCCCCTTGGGCCCGAAGTTGACATTTCTTCTGGATATCTGAGGATTGTTTAACTTCTAAATTATCAATCCTAATGTCATTGATCTCTGAATACTATTGTAGTTCTCTACACAATAATAGCCGGTACCCAAAAACATATCTATAAGCATTTGTAAATATTATTTACTCTTGCCAACTGTTGGACAGATGATTTTATTATGTTTATACAAAATAAAGAGTTTTATCATCGGAATGAAACTGCGTTTTGTTTTTGGTTGGGGTGGGGCTGAAAAGTGATTTGACACATCTAGAAGAAACAATAACGACTTGTACAATTGAAAGAAAAGAGAATGTTCCAACTCGTTACTATACGTTACGGTATGATTCTAAATTAAATTCAAGTTGAAAGACAACAGACTCTTCAAAAGAAAAGCTTCTTCCTTAACGTGAACATTGGGGCCGAAATCTGCTTGTATTGTCCATCTTCAGTCACTTTCTTCGCCACCTCCTCGTTTACCTTTACCAATATACTCAGAAGGTCGTGTCTGAAACACAACAAACAGGATTGACCTTTACCAATATACTCTGAAGGTCGTGTCTGAAACACAACAAACAGGATTGACCTTAACCAATATACTCTGAAGGTCGTGTCTGAAACACAACAAACAGGATTGACCTTAACCAATATACTCTGAAGGTCGTAACTGAAATATACCCAAGAAGGCTTAACCTTCACCTATATACACAGCAGGTCGTGTCTAACAAACCAAGCAGGATTGACCTTCACCTACATACTCAGCAGGTCGTGTCTGAAAGAAACAAAGCAGGATTGACCTTCACCTATATACACAGCAGGTCGTGTCTGTAACAAACCAAGCAGGATTGACCTTCACCTATATACACAGCAGGTCGTGTCTGAAACAAACCAAGCAGGATTGACCTTCACCTACATACTCAGCAGGTCGTGTCTGAAAGAAACAAAGCAGGATTTACCTTCACCTATATACACAGCAGGTCGTGTCTGAAACAAACCAAGCAGGATTGACCTTCACCTATATAAACAGCACGTTGTGTCTGAAACAAACCAAGCAGGATTGACCTTCACCTATATACACATCAGGTCGTGTCTGTAACAAACCAAGCAGGATTGACCTTCACCTATATACACAGCAGGTCGTGTCTGAAACAAATCAAGCAGGATTGACCCTCACCTACATACTCAGCAGGTCGTGTCAAACAAATCAAGCAGGATTGACCTTCACCTATATACACAGCAGGTCGTGTCTGTAAAAAACCAAGAAGGCTTGACCTTTACCAATATACTCAGCAGATCGTACCTGAAACAACAAGCAAGATTGACCTTCACCTATATACTCAGCAGGTCGTGTCTGTATCAAATCAAGCAGGCGTTAGAATCATTCATGACCTGCATTGGTCATGAATCTGAAACACAACAAACAGGATTGACCTTAACCAATATACTCTGAAGGTCGTAACTGAAATATACCCAAGCAGGATTGACCTTCACCTATATACACAGCAGGTCGTGTCTAACAAACCAAGCAGGATTGACCTTCACCTACATACTCAGCAGGTCGTGTCTAACAAACCAAGCAGGATTGACTTTCACCTATATACACAGCAGGTCGTGTCTGTAACAAACCAAGAAGGCTTAACCTTCACCTATATACAGATCAGGTCGTGTCTGAAACAAACCAAGCAGGCGTTAGAATCATTCATGACCTGCATTGGTCATGTATGGCGATGATAATTAACGTCAACTTTATTGAAAAGTTTAGTAAACATAGTAACTTCTTGAATATCGAATATCCGCTAGGAAATAAAAGGTTGAGTTGGCTGGGTCCGCCGCCTGAACTAACAAAAGTGTGCGATATATTAAACAACGTGCTTTGTTTGTGATAAACAATATGGCTAATATCTTAATAGTTCCACTGCTGGAAGTTACAACCAATATCATTAGGCTGTCACTGTTATTGAGGAAGCGTCTCAATGAATCTGACAAGTTGCATCTTCCATTTCAACACTGAAAATATCTAACCATGTCCGGTACTGTTTTCGTACTAATACTAACTTGGAAGCGTATGTGTCCATCATAGGAACAAGCATACTGATGAACCAGGATCCACTCTCTTCATTTCTGAAGGACACGTAGCCAGGTAAAGTGGCATATCCTAAAACGAAATCGGCTTCGTCCGGCAGCAGCATCCTGCTGTCAGGCCTGGTAAGGTCAATATCATCGCGGTATTTCATTTCTGGTTGGTACGAATGAAAATCCCACAGTTCCTTGCTTTGGTGTTTCTGTATGAAATCTGCATGCTCATACCCTGAAAGGCAAATTGAAAGGCGGACTTTTGTTGTAATATACACGTATATATAACAGTTTCCATCATTGTGGCTTTGCCAGTCCATCAATGCTGCCTAGAGTTAAACTTGCTCCACCCATTAGGTGTTCAATAATATGTCCGTTACTAAAAGGGTGTGAACAGTTAGTTAAATTATCAATGTTAACACTGCTTCGTCTTCACATATGTATGTTAAATAACTATTTTCTACAAAAAGCTGGTGTCTTTCGACGTTTTGTCGACATACGGGCACTACTGCGATGAAAAGAGAGATTTTGTTTCATTTCTTGAATCCCATATTACTTTAAATTCAATTCCTATGCCTTCCGTAAGAACTAACTTAAAAGCGTATGTGTCCGAAATTACAAAAAGCTTAATTTCTGACGAACGAAGATCTACTTTCTTCAATGCGACGCTATACATATACTCACCTTTTTGCCTCGTTGAACCCTGACATGCCTGGATGAAGAAAAGCTTTGGTTTTCCAGCCAGACTCTCGCACTCACTAGCACGGAAATAGCCGATCAACTTGTTAACTCGTATTAGATTATTATCAGTACCACAGATAGATGGACCTCTGCTTCCATGGGAGAGAATACAACAGACAAAGCAATCGTAATTCTCGTGATTCTGATCGCTGATACCTTCCAATAGGTCGTTCATCTGTTCAGCAGTCTGGTTCTTGTAAAGTAAGACTTTGAAACCAAGCTTTTTGAAGATGTAACATAAACTGTCTGTAAATTGAAATATGTTAAGAAAATTTAAAGATATTATATATATTTAGATTCAGTCTGCTACACGCATGCCATAACAGAATCATGTATGATACACGTGCAGTAGGTATGACGCCATTAGGAGAATACTCAACCTATACTTACTGACTAAAACCAGTCAAACGGAACCTACACCATTCGATACTAATGCACCAAAATATTTGATGAACTTATGTTCAAAAGTGACATAGATTCTGCCCACTGGGATATGCCTGAAGTTCACTCCCCAAATGATGTAAATGAGGCGACCAATCGATGGAGTAAAACATGTCTTAACATCCTGAATAAAAATGCACCCTTTAAAGAAAAAAGGGTAAAACACAAAATTCTCCCTGAATGGTGGAATGGAATAATGGAGACCTGTTTAAAGCGATCAGGATTAGAAACAGTTACAAACATGAGTCTAACATTGCAATTAACAAAATGGAGAAATCGTGTAACGGCCTTGGTCAAAAAGGAAAAAAAGGGAGTTATACACGAATGTTCTAGATAACTGCAAAAATGAACCTAATAAATATTGGAAACAACTTGCTCCAAAACAGCATGATAGTAAACCAAATTTGTCTTAGCTGCTGATAAACAAATAAAAGATTCAATAGAAATAGCAGATACAGTCAAAGAATATATCTCTGAATCAGTGGAAATTACCCCTCCAAATTGTTTTAAGCAAATACAAACTTTTGTTTCTGAAAGGCTTCCTAGAAACACTGTCAAGAATATACCAAAAATGGCGTGAACATTTGTAAACAAGTTTTTGAAAAATCATGACTGTAAAAAGCTACATGCTTAGATGGAATTTCAGCCAAGTAATATACATGTAGAATGTTATATTGTCTCCTTAACGTCTGAAATGCTTTTCAATGGATAGTTTTCGGAATTACTTAAATTAGAGTAATGTTCATGAAACTGGCCATTAGTCCAGTAAAGATAGGGTGTTACCCCAAAATAATTGCAACAGAATCTTTTTTTTTTGTTTTTCATACAGATCTGACATTGTTTTATACAAGAAAAAAAGTCGCTACAAATAAAAATTTGGGAAAGTGTTTTTCTTGACCCCCAAAAAATCAGAAAAATAGGGTTATTTACATAATTTGCCAACTTTGAAGCCAAATATAAACTCGCATGGTTATCATAAGATACTAGAAAATTAATGTATGACAAGAACGTTATAAGGACAGCACAGATTGCCAAAAAACATAAGTTGAAATCAACACAGGAAAAAAGTATGACAGCATGAAAATTGCATAATTTTGTCCTTGCAACAGTCAAATGTGCTTTTGTTGGATTGTTAAGATAAAAAATTGTTATTATCAACAATACCATTGATACTCATTTTGGTGGAATCTTTTTGAATAAAACTTGTTGATTAAAGGCTTTAAAAGTAAAACATTTTACTTTCACTACCTGAGATAATATGGTTGCTCAAAGTTGGTCTTTTGGCCTTTTCCAAGGACATTTTGAAGTCCAAATTGAATAATATGTCTTTTTCATTCAAGAATCATTCAGTAAGTACCGTCTCAAGTGTTTAGATAGTTATTAATTCAGATTCTATGTAGGCTATACTTACCTAAAAGAGACTACTATATCAAGATATCCCCAAATATAAAAGACGTGAGGTCGATCAAATCTTCATTTAGTGCCAATTTGACTGAACTTCTCTAATCGGCCAAGTCCTTAAGATGAAATGTCAAAAATTTGAATATCTATTTTGTGACTAATCAGATTGCAAAATCCTTTGGCAGATATTACCACCATAATGGAGCGCTCTTTATAAAGTGAGATTGAAGTTTCTTTTTTATCAAATATTTGCATAGGTCAGTTTTTCATTTTTCCATAATGGAACTGGATGGGGTTTTTATAATTTTCAATGAGATAAAGGAACACAACAAAAGTTCAAGTTCAATGTTATAGCTAAACATCATCACAGTTCTGATTTATTTACTGGCAAAATTTTATGACAAATGAACAAAGCATATTCGAAAAATTAAGATTTTTGTATTGCAGATTTATGGACTTAGACATATTTTGGTATTCAGCCAAATTAACGAGGTTGGAAGTTTTTACTACTAAATAAGATGTGCATATTTATACCGTTTTTACAACAAATGATCAAAATAACAAGTAAAAAATATACAGAAAAGGATATAACACATATGCTTTTTTATTTTCCGAAATATCAACTACCAAAGAGGGTGTTTTGTCAAAAATCTGAGTATAAAACACTTCAAATTGGCACGATCAGTCAACTTAAAATGTTTATATTTAGGTTTTTCTTGCTAATTTATTATCGATCATGCATTTATATCAAAGAAAATGTTATTCTTTAAGGCATAAAACATAAACTGATATAGTTCAGGGTAAGATTTTATAAATGTTTGCATCTAAAAAGAACAAAAACGGTAATGCTAGCTAAATTCAAAAGGTTTCGAACCGTTTTCATCCTTCTTTATTTCTTGGACTGACTGAAATTATTGTATCATTTCAACTTATTTGTACTAACCTAAAGTTTGTCTTACATTGTACTATATGCCCGATTTCATATTTCAAGTATTGCAAAAATAGCATATATTGTACTTTAAAAGTGGTCAAAAGTGTAATTTCTAAATATTTTTGTATTTTTCGGGTGTTGAAAAAACGACTTTCCGAACATATGATTTTTGGCGATTTTTTCATGGTAAAATACTAAGATCCTCCAACCCAAAAAGCAGAAAACAAATTCTGTTGCAATTATTTGGAGGTTAGGCCTCTATTTTTCGTATTTTTACTGGACTACATGAGCTTCGACTGTTTTAATGAAGAAACAACAGAGTACAAGGGTAATATAGTAAATACCAGTGGACATAAAACGGTTAAAACAGACCTTTACGGATGTCTTAACAGCGATAGGTAGATCGTACCTTTACTTTCGTCTCTAGCCGATAAGTGTTAAACATAGCTTTATATTGTCTGACAGCGTAAGAAATATTGTACACTTCTTTACCTGCGTCCTTTGTCGATCCTTTCCGCTCCGGAGAACCTTTAAACTTTTCGTTGTTTATGATCACACAGACACCTACAGATGGAATCAAAGAGTGCTGATTATAATCACTAAATTATTCCGATTGATGAGCATACTTTACAAATAATTGCGACACAGACATAATTTGGCTTGTTAACAACGTCATGGAAGCCAATATTTACGAAAGCAGTTTCACGAATTCTCCTTTAGCAATCCTTACAATACATATGGAGAAACCAAAGTCACCAAAAATAAAGAATAGTTGTAGTGGTTACCTCTTGGACTTGCATTAAGCTTGCAGTACTTTCGGTACTTTGATATTTATACCTCTTGGACTTGCATCCATTTTGTATTGTGGTAATGACGATGCTCCTCCTGTTCTGTAACAAATAGTTACATTATACAATTAATTCGTATTATATTATGTGTCATAGATTCGGTACATCGCCGCTTTAAAACTTTATAGTTACATTAGAGTTATCCCCCTTTTGTTTCGCTCTTTTCGCAAGATACGCCATTGGAGGGCCTCGCACCATTAGTTTGGGTGGTCCAAAAATGTGAGTTTACAGAGTTTATAATCGTTTAGACTAAATGTAATTTCATTCCTATTGTATGTTATGTTATCGATCACTCATATTTACTATGAATAGGAAATATACAGTCGACATATTGAAGTAAATCATGTCAAATTAAGGTCATATCGTTTCGAGTAACATTTATTGCATTATAGCATAGTGTTGTTTGTTATGTGTTCTGTCTATCAGAAAGAGTAATTCTTCTTTCTGTTTGTTTCAGTTCTTCACTTTGTTTCATCGTAATTAAAATAAACCTCATACGCCGAGATATGGATTCGGGTTTTTTGTGTAGTATTTCGCCCCCCTCGTATCAGGATAGTGAAGAAATTTCGGACACTCTGTAATCGTGTTTCAATGCAGCCCGATAGACACTTGTACAACTACTCGTACTAGTCTCAGTGACCAATGGAACTGTTTTCGAACAAGCAATTTCGTACAAATTAGTGTCACACGTACCACTACTTGAAAACTACTTCATATAAGACTTTCCATATATATTACACATATACAGCCTCAATTTGTGTACAGTTAACTAGAACATTCGTACAAATATGTCGATCAAATCATCTGTAACTCAGGAAAACATTTTTGAAAGCCGAAGGACACGGGTCCTGACTGAGAAGGCCAAAGAACAATATGAACAAACATTAACCAAATTCAAGGATAAATTGTCCTCTGCTTGGGGAAAGTGCCAGTCTGAGTTGGACAATGTTATGTGTGCTAGTGATGATAACGTAGAAAATCTGAAAAAAGTAAGACTTTCTCTGTCAATAGTATATGGTGGATATTGCATGATTTCAGATGAATTTACGTCCTACATGGACACAATCAACTCTGCAGAAAGCCAAGGTGAAGTAGCTCATCACGCAACAAATTTCAAAAGATCAGACTTCATAGTAAAAAACGTCCTTAAACAGATAGATGTAAAAATTAGTTCCGCAGAATATGAGACTCGTTCCAATCGGTCATCGAGGTACTCCGATCATTCTGGTCGCACTTCACGACACTCCGATCGCATTTCACATTCGAACTCTAGCTCTGATGCCGCTAGAAGGAGAGCTAAGGCAGACGCTGCTAAGGTTCGCGTCGCATATGTACAAAAGGAAGCTGAGTTACGTAAACATCAAGCATTTATTGAGCAGGAGGAGAAATTACACTTAGCAAAATTAGAACGTCAAAAACAAGAACTAAATGCGGATATGTATGTTTTACAAGAACGCAAAAACTGTGCCGCAGCGGAAGCGGAAGCTGATGTACTTGAGACAATCAGTGCTGCAGGTGAAAGTATACATATTCCTGCACATCTCAATGTTCCTGTAGTGGATACTGTGTTTCGTACAGAGAAATATGTTAATTCGCTCACAAACATTGAAAATGGATCGCGTTACGACACAAGGAAACCGAACATTGAAAATGTGTCACATTACGAAGCAAGAGAACCGCACTTTGAGAATATGTCGCGTTACGAAGCGAGGCAACCCAACATTGGAAATGTGTCGCGCGACGAAGAAAGACAACCGAACATGGAAAATGTGTCGCAAAATGAATTGAGACAACCAGTCATGAAGGAGAGCACTGTCGCGTCTGAACTTTCGCAATTTCTATTAAAAAAAGATCTAATATTCTCGCGACTACACAAGTTCGACGATTCACCCGAAAATTATGCTGCCTGGAGAACTGGGTTTTGTAACATCATGGACGAACTCAATGTCTCGCCACCTGAAGAACTTGACTTGTTAATACGTTGGTTAGGACCTGAATCGGTGAAACACGCGACAAGCATCCGTGCAGCAAGTACGTCAAACCCAGTTAAAGGTCTTTCACGACTATGGGACCGTCTTAATGAAAGGTACGGAAGTCCCCAAATGGTCGAGAGCGCACTCAAAACAAAACTAAACAATTTTCCCAAGATCACGAACAAGGAGTTTAAGCGATTATATGAACTTGCTGACATTCTTTCGGAAATTGAATCTGCCATGGAAAACCCGACATACCGAGAACTTCTCTCATACTTTAACACCACTGCTGGGATAAATCCTATAGTCTCTAAGTTGCCGCACAACATTCAGGAAAAATGGACAAATCATGCTGTTCGGTATAGTAAACAATTTGATGTTGTTTTCCCACCCTTTTCATGCTTCACAGAATTCGTGCGCGAGATGAGTCAGATAAAGAATGATCCAGGATTTGTCTATGACAACGACACTGCGAAAGACAGCAGTACTCAGAAACAGGACAGAAATCCTGTTAGTCGTGCCCCCGCAAAGAAACGTGCAAACCAGTCGGCACCTCATGTCTCTACTTTCAAAACTGAAATCTCACCTACAGGAAACATGGAGTCTATCGACAGTTCATCGCTTTGTCCGTTGCATCACACAGGCCATTCGTTAAACTCCTGTCGTCAATTTCGATCAAAACCTATTGGAGTTAGGAGAAAATACCTTAAAGAAAAGAGGTACTGTTTCAAATGTTGTGACAGCACTGATCATGTGTACAAAAACTGTTCGAAGAACATAACATGCAATGTATGTCAAAGCACTGAACATCCGGGAGCTCTACATTTCGACGGCGGGGAGAAAAGTCGTGACAAAGAACCAGTAAAAACAGTCACCATACCACATAATGAGAAAGTTACGGCAAATTGTACGCGTATTAACAATGCCAGTGGCCGAAGTAAATCGTGTGCCAAAATCCTCATGGTAAATGTTCACCCTACACAAGAGCCACAGAATACAGTAAAGATGTATGCGTTGTTAGATGAACAAAGTAATAGATCTCTTGTACGCCCTACGTTTTTCCAACTTTTTGATAAAAAGTACGAAACTGTAAACTACTCGCTATCGACATGCTCTGGACTTGCTTCAGCTACAGGGAGGAAAGCATGTGACTTTACTGTCTCAGCACTTGATGGTTCATTTAATGCGGACCTACCATGCTTACTTGAATGTGACAATATTCCGAACGAGCGAGAGGAAATTCCAACTCCGGATGTTGCTTTGAGTTACCCACATCTTTCTGACCTCGCACAATACATTCCTGATCTCGACCCTAGTGTAGAAATTGTCATGCTTCTAAGCCGTGATATCCCTGAGGTACATCACGTACAAGATCAACGTATTGGTCCTTCCGGTTCACCTTACGCGCAACAACTCCATCTAGGATGGACAATAATTGGAGAAACGTGTTTAGGTACTATGCATCGTCCCGACACAGTCAATGTCAATAAGACTTATCTCATCAAGGACCGACCATCGCTTTGCAAACCTTGTCCCTACAATCTCCGAGTGAAGGAACGTGCACCTTCAGATACCACTGCGCACGACGAGTGTGAACACTCAATATTCCAAAGAACCAGAGATGACGAAAAACTGGGTTTCTCTCGTGAGGACCAGGAGTTCCTGAAAATTATGGATAGAGACTTTACAAAAGACTTACATGGGCGATGGACAGCTCAACTACCATTTAAACCACATCGACCGCGTTTGCCAAACAACAAGTCCCAAGCAGTAAAGCGCGCTCATATACTTGACAATACACTGCGTAAGGATCCCATCAATAGAGCACATTTCATAACCTTCATGCAGAAACTGTTTGAGCAAAAACACGCCGAACTAGCTCCACCGCTTCATGACGGTCAAGAATGTTGGTACTTGCCAATCTTCGGAGTGTATCATCCGAAAAAGAGAGACCAAATCCGCGGAGTCGATTTGATTCATCGGCTAAACATGACGGGCTGTCGCTCAACAATGTCTTGATGT
Organism: Argopecten irradians; assembly: GCF_041381155.1. Taxonomy (NCBI): domain Eukaryota; kingdom Metazoa; phylum Mollusca; class Bivalvia; order Pectinida; family Pectinidae; genus Argopecten; species Argopecten irradians. The sequence goes on from NC_091149.1 coordinate 33,719,281, forward strand.
CCGGTCCAGACATGACCAACAATTTACCAGGGATCTTGTTGCGCTTCCGCAGAGAGCAGGTCGCAGTAACAGCCGACGTCCAGCAAATGTTTTACAACTTCTTTGTCTGTGAGGATCATCGAAATTTCTTGAGATTCTTATGGTATCAAGATAATGACATGTCCAAGGACTTGGTTGAATACCGCATGTGTGTGCATGTATTCGGCAATACCCCCTCACCTGCGGTTGCTACGTACGGCCTTCGGAGAACTGCATGTGAAAATGCTGACAACTTTGGCTATGATATGAAGGAGTTCATTGAGCAAGACTTCTATGTTGATGACGGGCTTATGTCGCTGCCATCTGCACCAGAAGCTATTGACCTCATGAAACGTACGCAACAAGCTCTCGCTACAGCTGGCATAAGGCTTCACAAAGTGGCTTCAAACAGCACACAAGTGTTAAAATCATTCCCCCAAGAAGACCTCGCCAAAGACTTAAAGGATCTGGAGATAGGTACAGACAGCTTACCTGTCCAGCACAGTATCGGACTCAGTTGGGATCTTGAATCGGACTCATTTCTGTTTCGCATATCTCCAGATGACAAACCGTACACTCGTCGCGGTGTTCTTTCAGTGACTAATAGTTTGCTTGATCCACTAGGCTTTATCGCACCTGTTGCAATCGGAGGGAAAATACTGCTGCGCTCTATGACTACGGGTATGTTCGACTGGGATGAGACTCTTCCTTCAAAGTTCTATAATGAGTGGGAACGATGGAGAGATTCATTACATGATCTTATGGACCTCAGAATTCCACGTCAGTATACTTCATCATCCTTCAAAGAGTGCGAGAACATCAGTGTCCATGTTTTCTCAGACGCTTCAGAGAAAGCTATAGCCTCTGTCGGTTACTTGTTGACAGCATGTGAAGATGGAACTCAAGAGCTAGGGTTCATCTTGGGTAAGACCAAGGTTGCGCCACTTCATACCACGACGATACCACGACTTGAGCTGTGTGCTGCTGTTCTTGCGATAGAAATCGCGGAAACTATATCTGAGCAACTCAATCTGCCGTTAAGCATCTTTCGCTTCTACACAGATAGTAAAGTGGTTTTAGGATACGTGTATAACCAGACCCGCTGTTTCTATAACTACGTGTGTAATCGCGTAACGAGGATCCGCAAGAGCTCAACTCCTGAACAGTGGAACTTTGTATCAACAGAACATAACCCCGCTGACCAAGGAACTAGAGCTATTCACGCAAAGGACTTGTTGGAAAGCAAGTGGCTCCACGGTCCCACGTTTCTCCTCGAAGGAACAGAGTTCTCCGACGACCTTGTTCCAGAGGTATCGGCTGACGATAAGGAAGTTCGGCCAGAGGTATCCTGTCTCCTCACCAAGGCAAAAGTATCAGGTGAGACAATTCTTAAGCGCTGTGAAAAGTTTTCCAATTGTCATCAGTTGGTTACGGCTATGGGAACTTTGATTAAATTAGCAAGGCGAATTGGTGGAGGGAATTTACCTTCAACTCCGAGTTGCCTCGAGTCCTTCTCGCGTGCACAAACTTTCATTCTACAACTTGTTCAGCGAGACAACTTTCCGACGGAAATCGAATGTTTGTCATCTGGCAATCCATGTCCTAGAGATAGTCGCATATCTGCTTTGAACCCGTTTCTGGACCAGCATGGTCTCCTGCGCGTGGGAAGACGTTTGAAACACGCAAAGATAGACACCAACGAGAAATATCCGATCATCATTCCCAGCGCTCATCATATATCCACTCTCATTGTGAGACACTATCATGAACAGATGAAACATCAGGGTCGCCATCTCACCGAGGGATCTATCAGGTCGGCTGGCTTTTGGATTGTTGGTGGCAAGCGCATAATATCGTCTATCATTCATAAGTGCGTCACGTGTAGGAAGTTTCGAGGCAAGGAAGGGAACCAGATAATGTCAGATCTGCCAAAAGATCGTGTCGTACCAGGACCGCCATTCTCCTCTGTGGGCGTCGACGTTTTCGGCCCGTGGAATGTTGTCGCACGTCGGACAAGAGGTGGTGTTGCCAACAGTAAACGATGGGCCGTGCTATATACATGCTTGACGACTAGAGCCATTCACATTGAAGTCGTTGAAGAACTTAGCACCTCAGCATTCATCAACGCGACTCGTAGGTTCATCGCCATCAGAGGAAAAGTGACGGAATTCAGGTCAGATCGAGGCACCAATTTTGTGGGCGCTACCGACTTGATGAGAATCGACGCTGTAAATGTAGAGGATGGTCCATTGAAGGAGTTTTTGTTTAGAAGTGGAACAGTATGGATCTTTAACCCTCCACATTCCTCCCATATGGGCGGAGTGTGGGAGCGGATGATAGGTGTTGTTCGACGGATCTTAGACTCTATGCTTTTCCATACTACGACAAAGGACCTAACTCATGATGTGATTACTACATTCATGGCGGAAGTCACTGCAATGGTAAACGCGCGACCTTTACTTCCTGTCTCTACTGACCCGAATAATCCAACAGTTCTGAGTCCCAGCATGTTACTTACACAGAAACCAGCTGAAACAGGAGAATACATCACCGACACTAACAGTAAAGACATGTACAGAGCTCATTGGCGTCGAGTTCAAGCGTTAGCCAACGTTTTCTGGAAACGTTGGCGTCTCGAGTTCCTTCAGTCTCTCCAACAACGTCGCAAATGGACTGTTCGCAGACGTGATATGCAACCTGGAGATATTGTGCTAGTTATAGAAAAGGACTCCCATAGGAACAACTGGCCCATGGGAATCGTGAAGGAGACTTTCCCAGGTGATGACGGTCATGTGCGTACCGTCACAGTTCAGTTATATCGCAATGATGAACAAAAAATCAAAAACTATGTCAGACCCATCACGGAACTTATCGTACTCTTAGAAAAAGAGAATCAGTAATTTGTGCCAATCATGGGAAATTCTGAGACTAATTTCTTGGACATTTCAAGTGTATTAATGAACTAGTTGATTGCCCTGTAGGTTAAAGTGACCACTACGAACTGAAGTATACTTGAAAGGCTTATTAGTTGCATGTTTAATTATAGTGGTATTTCCCATATTCAATACCAGACGGGGAGTGTTCTGTAACAAATAGTTACATTATACAATTAATTCGTATTATATTATGTGTCATAGATTCGGTACATCGCCGCTTTAAAACTTTATAGTAACATTAGAGTTATCCCCCTTTTGTTTCGCTCTTTTCGCAAGATACGCCATTGGAGGGCCTCGCACCATTAGTTTGGGTGGTCCAAAAATGTGAGTTTACAGAGTTTATAATCGTTTAGACTAAATGTAATTTCATTCCTATTGTATGTTATGTTATCGATCACTCATATTTACTATGAATAGGAAATATACAGTCGACATATTAAAGTAAATCATGTCAAATTAAGGTCATATCGTTTCGAGTAACATTTATTGCATTATAGCATAGTGTTGTTTGTTATGTGTTCTGTCTATCAGAAAGAGTAATTCTTCTTTCTGTTTGTTTCAGTTCTTCACTTTGTTTCATCGTAATTAAAATAAACCTCATACGCCGAGATATGGATTCGGGTTTTTTGTGTAGTATTTCGCCCCCCTCGTATCAGGATACCTCCCATTTCAATAAACAGCTTTACTTCGTCCTCTACCGTCCTTCTGATGATATACTGGCTTTATCGTTAATCTGCTGCCTATGTAAGTTGTCCTACAGAATAACTCGTGTCGAGCGTGCTGAAATCGAATACATCGGATGAGTCAAAGGTTTTGTTAGGTCCCGATGTTTTCTTCCTTTTATCTCATCAATTTAAACACGGATGATTCAGTTGAATTCTAAGATTGTATCGAATACTCTGTGTGGTAAATTACCTTAGTTGTTGATAGGAGTAGTTTTGTACACGATGTTTATATAGGGATTGACTAGTGTTTTAATTGTGATAAAGGTGGTATGAACGCACGCAATTGGATACGGATATATTCTAATAACAACTCTTTATTTTTTTATTTCAATAAACCATTGTTTATATAGAGGCATATGCTAATATAGTCACAAACCAGTTTAGTATCGAAGATCTCAGTGTTTTGGCAGTGGTTAGTTACCATGCCCCTGTCGATATTAGTGACGTCATAATTGTCGCGTTTGGACGACAACTGCCTTTGATAAGGTAACATCGTGGCGTGGAAATGCACGCGCTTTTATTTTCAATAATAACAAAGTAGTCTTAATAATTATAATTGAGCAAAAAATATGTGTGTTTAGGGTTACATTGGGAAACAAATAGGGTCGGTAGGTCGGGAGTTTTTTGTGTCTTTCACTCTAAAGTAATGGCCGGAACTGGAGTCTGAGATCGAAATCCCGACTTTTATCTTTTTTCGTAGAAAAGGTGGGGGAAAATTAGAGGTGGGGGAAAATTAGAGTCGGGGGTAAAAAAATAGGGTCAGTCGGGTTACCTTAAACAGGTATTTTTCGGTCTGATATTAAGGAACGTTAAGTTTAAATGGATATATATATTAATACTTTCTGAATTATTTTTTCATTCATTGTTAAACTTGATAAGACATGTGCAGTACTACATTTGAGTTATAAACCTCTTACCCAATGTATAATAGGTAAGATACATTTCATAAGTAGAGGAGGAAGTACATAGAACTGTTAGTGCTTAACGTCGTAACCTAACGGTCAAATAAATCATTTCATAAAGCAATCCACAAACCAGAAACCATCCTCAAGTGTTCTTAGTTGTGTGTTTCCAGTTTTACTTTAAACACATCATAACATCAACGAAATTCATATTTATCGTTTGATTTCCTCGGAATCGAATTTTAACCATATAATGTCGTTCATTATCACTTGCAGACAGTAATTTGTTAATGTCAGTACTGATTCCAAAGCTGATCAGATTTCTTTAGTGTGGGTGGAGGGGTGGTTTTCAGATATATGACTTGTTATTATTGTTACTGATTCCAAAGGTGACCAGTTTTCTTTAGTGTGGGTGGATGGGTGGTTTTCAGATATATGACTTGTTATTATTGTTACTGATTCCAAAGGTGATCAGTTTTCTTTAGTGTGGGTGGAGGGGTCGTTTTCAGATATATGACTTGTTATTATTGTTACTGATTCCAAAGGTGATCAGTTTTCTTTAGTGTGGGTGGAGGGGTCGTTTTCAGATATATGACTTGTTAATGTCAGTACTGATTCCAAAGGTGATCAGTTTTCTTTAGTGTGGGTGTAGGGGTCGTTTTCAGATATATGACCTGTTATTATCAGTACTGATTCCAAAGGTGATCAGTTTTCTTTTGTGTGGGTGGAGGGGTCGTTTTCAGATATATGACTTGTTATTATCGGTACTGATTCCAAAGCTGATCAGTTTTCTTTAGTGTCGGTGGAGGGGTCGTTTTCAGATATATGACTTGTTATTATCAGTACTGATTCCAAAGGTGATCAGTTTTCTTTAGTGTGGGTGGAGGGGTCGTTTTCAGATATATGACTTGTTATTATCGGTACTGATTCCAAAGCTGATCAGTTTTCTTTAGTGTGGGTGGAGGGGTCGTTTTCAGATATATGACTTGTTATTATCGGTACTGATTCCAAAGCTGATCAGTTTTCTTTAGTGTGGGTGGAGGGGTCGTTTTCAGATATATGACTTGTTATTATCGGTACTGATTCCAAAGCTGATCAGTTTTCTTTAGTGTGGGTGGAGGGGTCGTTTTCAGATATATGACTTGTTATTATGTTACTGATTCCAAAGTGATCAGTTTTCTTTAGTGTGGGTGGAGGGGTCGTTTTCAGATATATGACTTGTTATTATCGGTACTGATTCCAAAGCTGATCAGTTTTCTTTAGTGTGGGTGGAGGGGTCGTTTTCAGATATATGACTTGTTATTATTGTACTGATTCCAAAGTGATCAGTTTTTCTTTAGTGTGGGTGGAGGGGTCGTTTTCAGATATATGACTTGTTATTATCGGTACTGATTCCAAAGTGATCAGTTTTCTTTAGTGTGGGTGGAGGGGTCGTTTTCAGATATATGACTTGTTATTATCAGTACTGATTCCAAAGGTGATCAGTTTTCTTTAGTGTGGGTGGAGGGGTCGTTTTCAGATATATGACCTGTTATTATCAGTACTGATTCCAAAGGTGATCAGTTTTCTTTAGTGTGGGTGGAGGGGTCGTTTTCAGATATATGACTTGTTATTATCGGTACTGATTCCAAAGGTGATCAGTTTTCTTTAGTGTGGGTGGAGGGGTCGTTTTCAGATATATGACTTGTTATTATCGGTACTGATTCCAAAGGTGATCAGTTTTCTTTAGTGTGGGTGGAGGGGTCGTTTTCAGATATATGACTTGTTATTATCGGTACTGATTCCAAAGCTGATCAGTTTTCTTTAGTGTGGGTGGAGGGGTCGTTTTCAGATATATGACTTGTTATTATCGGTACTGATTCCAAAGGTGATCAGTTTTCTTTAGTGTGGGTGGAGGGGTCGTTTTCAGATATATGACTTGTTATTATCGGTACTGATTCCAAAGGTGATCAGTTTTCTTTAGTGTGGGTGGAGGGGTCGTTTTCAGATATATGACTTGTTATTATCGGTACTGATTCCAAAGTGATCAGTTTTCTTTAGTGTGGGTGGAGGGGTCGTTTTCAGATATATGACTTGTTATTATCGGTACTGATTCCAAAGGTGATCAGTTTTCTTTAGTGTGGGTGGAGGGTCGTTTTCAGATATATGACTTGTTATTATCGGTACTGATTCCAAAGTGATCAGTTTTCTTTAGTGTTGGAGGTCGTTTTCCATCGTACTGATTCAAAGTGATCAGTTTTCTTTAGTGTGGGTGGAGGGGTCGTTTTCAGATATATGACTTGTTATTATCGGTACTGATTCCAAAGGTGATCAGTTTTCTTTAGTGTGGGTGGAGGGGTCGTTTTCAGATATATGACTTGTTATTATCGGTACTGATTCCAAAGGTGATCAGTTTTCTTTAGTGTGGGTGGAGGGGTCGTTTTCAGATATATGACTTGTTATTATCGGTACTGATTCCAAAGGTGATCAGTTTTCTTTAGTGTGGGTGGAGGGTCGTTTTCAGATATATGACTTGTTATTATCGGTACTGATTCAAAGGTGATCATTTTTCTTTAGTGTGGGTGGGGAGGGTCGTTTTCAGATAGATATTATGACTTGTTATTAATCGGTACTGATTCCAAAGGTGATCAGTTTTCTTTAGTGTGGGTGGAGGGGTCGTTTTCAGATATATGACTTGTTATTATCGGTACTGATTCCAAAGGTGATCAGTTTTCTTTAGTGTGGGTGGAGGGGTCGTTTTCAGATATATGACTTGTTATTATCGGTACTGATTCCAAAGGTGATCAGTTTTCTTTAGTGTGGGTGGAGGTGTCGTTTTCAGATATATGACTTGTTATTATCGGTACTGATTCCAAAGGTGATCAGTTTTCTTTAGTGTGGGTGGAGGGGTCGTTTTCAGATATATGACTTGTTATTATCGGTACTGATTCCAAAGGTGATCAGTTTTCTTTAGTGTGGGTGGAGGGGTCGTTTTCAGATATATGACTTGTTATTATCGGTACTGATTCCAAAGTGATCAGTTTTCTTTAGTGTGGGTGGAGGGGTCGTTTTCAGATATATGACTTGTTATTATCGGTACTGATTCCAAAGGTGATCAGTTTTCTTTAGTGTGGGTGGAGGGGTCGTTTTCAGATATATGACTTGTTATTATCGGTACTGATTCCAAAGGTGATCAGTTTTCTTTAGTGTGGGTGGAGGGGTCGTTTTCAGATATATGACTTGTTATTATCGGTACTGATTCCAAAGGTGATCAGTTTTCTTTAGTGTGGGTGGAGGTGTCGTTTTCAGATATATGACTTGTTATTATCGGTACTGATTCCAAAGGTGATCAGTTTTCTTTAGTGTGGGTGGAGGGGTCGTTTTCAGATATATGACTTGTTATTATCGGTACTGATTCCAAAGGTGATCAGTTTTCTTTAGTGTGGGTGGAGGGGTCGTTTTCAGATATATGACTTGTTATTATCGGTACTGATTCCAAAGGTGATCAGTTTTCTTTAGTGTGGGTGGAGGGGTCGTTTTCAGATATATGACTTGTTATTATCGGTACTGATTCCAAAGGTGATCAGTTTTCTTTAGTGTGGGTGGAGGGTCGTTTTCAGATATATGACTTGTTATTATCGGTACTGATTCCAAAGGTGATCAGTTTTCTTTAGTGTGGGTGGAGGTGTCGTTTTCAGATATATGACTTGTTTATTATCAGTACTGATTCCAAAGGTGATCAGTTTTCTTTAGTGTGGGTGGAGGGGTCGTTTTCAGATATATGACTTGTTATTATCGTACTGATTCCAAAGGTGATCAGTTTTCTTTAGTGTGGGTGGAGGGGTCGTTTTCAGATATATGACTTGTTATTATCGGTACTGATTCCAAAGTGATCAGTTTTCTTTAGTGTGGGTGGAGGGGTCGTTTTCAGATATATGACTTGTTATTATCGGTACTGATTCCAAAGGTGATCAGTTTTCTTTAGTGTGGGTGGAGGGGTCGTTTTCAGATATATGACTTGTTATTATCGGTACTGATTCCAAAGGTGATCAGTTTTCTTTAGTGTGGGTGGAGGGGTCGTTTTCAGATATATGACTTGTTATTATCGGTACTGATTCCAAAGTGATCAGTTTTCTTTAGTGTGGGTGGAGGGGTCGTTTTCAGATATATGACTTGTTATTATTCGTTCTGATTCCAAAGGTGATCAGTTTTCTTTAGTGTGGGTGGAGGGTCGTTTTCAGATATATGACTTGTTATTATCGGTACTGATTCCAAAGCTGATCAGTTTTCTTTAGTGTGGGTGGAGGGGTCGTTTTCAGATATATGACTTGTTATTATCGGTACTGATTCCAAAGGTGATCAGTTTTCTTTAGTGTGGGTGGAGGGGTCGTTTTCAGATATATGACTTGTTATTATCGGTACTGATTCCAAAGGTGATCAGTTTTCTTTAGTGTGGGTGGAGGGGTCGTTTTCAGATATATGACTTGTTATTATCGGTACTGATTCCAAAGGTGATCAGTTTTCTTTAGTGTGGGTGGAGGGTCGTTTTCAGATATATGACTTGTTATTATCGGTACTGATTCCAAAGGTGATCAGTTTTCTTTAGTGTGGGTGGAGGGGTCGTTTTCAGATATATGACTACTGATTCCAAAGGTGATCAGTTTTCTTTAGTGTGGGTGGAGGGGTCGTTTTCAGATATATGACTTGTTATTATCGGTACTGATTCCAAAGGTGATCAGTTTTCTTTAGTGTGGGTGGAGGGGTCGTTTTCAGATATATGACTTGTTATTATCGGTACTGATTCCAAAGGTGATCAGTTTTCTTTAGTGTGGGTGGAGGGGTCGTTTTCAGATATATGACTTGTTATTATCGGTACTGATTCCAAAGGTGATCAGTTTTCTTTAGTGTGGGTGGAGGGGTCGTTTTCAGATATATGACTTGTTATTATCGGTACTGATTCCAAAGCTGATCAGTTTTCTTTAGTGTGGGTGGAGGTGTCGTTTTCAGATATATGACTCGTTATATATCTTGTTATTATGGTACTGATTCCAAAGGTGATCAGTTTTCTTTAGTGTGGGTGGAGGGGTCGTTTTCAGATATATGACTTGTTATTATCGGTACTGATTCCAAAGGTGATCAGTTTTCTTTAGTGTGGGTGGAGGGGTCGTTTTCAGATATATGACTTGTTATTATCGGTACTGATTCCAAAGCTGATCAGTTTTCTTTAGTGTGGGTGGAGGGGTCGTTTTCAGATATATGACTTGTTATTATCGGTACTGATTCCAAAGTGATCAGTTTTCTTTAGTGTGGGTGGAGGGGTCGTTTTCAGATATATGACTTGTTATTATTGTTACTGATTCCAAAGTGATCAGTTTTCTTTAGTGTGGGTGGAGGGTCGTTTTCAGATATATGACTTGTTATTATCGGTACTTTCCAAAGTGATCAGTTTCTTTAGTGTATGGAGGGTCGTTTTCAGATATATGACTTGTTTATTATCGGTACTGATTCCAAAGTGATCAGTTTTCTTTAGTGTGGGTGGAGGGTCGTTTTCAGATATATGACTTGTTATTATCGGTACTGATTCCAAAGGTGATCAGTTTTCTTTAGTGTGGGTGGAGGGTCGTTTTCAGATATATGACTTGTTATTATCGGTACTGATTCCAAAGGTGATCAGTTTTCTTTAGTGTGGGTGGAGGGGTCGTTTTCAGATATATGACTTGTTATTATCGGTACTGTTCCAAGTGACATTTTCTTTGTGGGTGGAGGTCGTTTTCAAAGTTATGATCAGTTTTCTTTAGTGTGGGTGGAGGGGTCGTTTTCAGATATATGACTTGTTATTATCGGTACTGATTCCAAAGTGATGATTTCAGTTTTTCTTTAGTGTGTGGGTGGAGGGGTCGTTTTCAGATATATGACTTGTTATTATCGGAACTGATTCCAAAGCTGACCAGTTTTCTTTAGTGTGGGTGGAGGTGTCGTTTTCAGATATATGACTTGTTATTATCGGTACTGATTCCAAAGGTGATCAGTTTTCTTTAGTGTGGGTGGAGGGTCGTTTTCAGATATGTTATGACTTGTTATTATCTTGTTATTATCGGTACTGATTCCAAAGGTGATCAGTTTTCTTTAGTGTGGGTGGAGGGGTCGTTTTCAGATATATGACTTGTTATTATCGGTACTGATTCCAAAGGTGATCAGTTTTCTTTAGTGTGGGTGGAGGTGTCGTTTTCAGATATATGACTTGTTATTATCGGTACTAATTCCAAAGGTGATCAGTTTTCTTTAGTGTGGGTGGAGGGTCGTTTTCAGATATACGACTTGTTATTATCGGTACGTGTTCCAAAGGTGATCAGTTTTCTTTAGTGTGGGTGGAGGGGTCGTTTTCAGATATATGACTTGTTATTATCGGTACTGATTCCAAAGGTGATCAGTTTTCTTTAGTGTGGGTGGAGGGGTCGTTTTCAGATATATGACTTGTTATTATCGGTACTGATTCCAAAGGTGATCAGTTTTCTTTAGTGTGGGTGGAGGGGTCGTTTTCAGATATATGACTTGTTATTATCGGTACTGATTCCAAAGGTGATCAGTTTTCTTTAGTGTGGGTGGAGGGGTCGTTTTCAGATATATGACCTGTTATTATCGGTACTGATTCCAAAGCTGATCAGTTTTCTTTAGTGTGGGTGGAGGGGTCGTTTTCAGATATATGACTTGTTATTATCGGTACTGATTCCAAAGGTGATCAGTTTTCTTTAGTGTGGGTGGAGGGGTCGTTTTCAGATATATGACTTGTTATTATCGGTACTGATTCCAAAGGTGATCAGATTTCTTTAGTGTGGGTGGAGGGGTCGTTTTCAGATATATGACTCGTTTTCAGATATATGACTTGTTATTATCGGTACTGATTCCAAAGCTGATCAGTTTTCTTTAGTGTGGGTGGAGGGGTCGTTTTCAGATATATGACTTGTTATTATCGGTACTGATTCCAAAGGTGATCAGTTTTCTTTAGTGTGGGTGGAGGGGTCGTTTTCAGATATATGACTTGTTATTATCGGTACTGATTCCAAAGGTGATCAGTTTTCTTTAGTGTGGGTGGAGGGGTCGTTTTCAGATATATGACTTGTTATTATCGGTACTGATTCCAAAGGTGATCAGTTTTCTTTAGTGTGGGTGGAGGGGTCGTTTTCAGATATATGATATATGACTTGTTATTATCGGTACTGATTCCAAAGGTGATCAGTTTTCTTTAGTGTGGGTGGAGGGTCGTTTTCAGATATATGACTTGTTATTATCGGTACTGATTCCAAAGGTGATCAGTTTTCTTTAGTGTGGGTGGAGGGGTCGTTTTCAGATATATGACTTGTTATTATCGGTACTGATTCCAAAGGTGATCAGTTTTCTTTAGTGTGGGTGGAGGGGTCGTTTTCAGATATATGACTTGTTATTATCGGTACTGATTCCAAAGGTGATCAGTTTTCTTTAGTGTGGGTGGAGGGGTCGTTTTCAGATATATGACTTGTTATTATCGGTACTGATTCCAAAGGTGATCAGTTTTCTTTAGTGTGGGTGGAGGGGTCGTTTTCAGATATATGACTTGTTATTATCGGTACTGATTCCAAAGGTGATCAGTTTTCTTTAGTGTGGGTGGAGGGGTCGTTTTCAGATATATGACTTGTTATTATCGGTACTGATTCCAAAGGTGATCAGTTTTCTTTAGTGTGGGTGGAGGGGTCGTTTTCAGATATATGACTTGTTATTATCGGTACTGATTCCAAAGGTGATCAGTTTTCTTTAGTGTGGGTGGAGGGGTCGTTTTCAGATATATGACTTGTTATTATCGGTACTGATTCCAAAGGTGATCAGTTTTCTTTAGTGTGGGTGGAGGGGTCGTTTTCAGATATATGACCTGTTATTATCGGTACTGATTCCAAAGGTGATCAGTTTTCTTTAGTGTGGGTGGAGGGGTCGTTTTCAGATATATGACTTGTTATTATCGGTACTGATTCCAAAGGTGATCAGTTTTCTTTAGTGTGGGTGGAGGGGTCGTTTTCAGATATATGACTGTTATTATCGGTACTGATTCCAAAGGTGATCAGTTTTCTTTAGTGTGGGTGGAGGGGTCGTTTTCAGATATATGACTTGTTATTATCGGTACTGATTCCAAAGCTGATCAGTTTTCTTTAGTGTGGGTGGAGGGGTCGTTTTCAGATATATGACCTGTTATTATCGGTACTGATTCCAAAGGTGATCAGTTTTCTTTAGTGTGGGTGGAGGGGTCGTTTTCAGATATATGACCTGTTATTATCGGTACTGATTCCAAAGGTGATCAGTTTTCTTTAGTGTGGGTGGAGGGGTCGTTTTCAGATATATGACCTGTTATTATCGGTACTGATTCCAAAGGTGATCAGTTTTCTTTAGTGTGGGTGGAGGGGTCGTTTTCAGATATATGACTTGTTATTATCGGTACTGATTCCAAAGGTGATCAGTTTTCTTTAGTGTGGGTGGAGGGGTCGTTTTCAGATATATGACCTGTTATTATCGGTACTGATTCCAAAGGTGATCAGTTTTCTTTAGTGTGGGTGGAGGGGTCGTTTTCAGATATATGACTTGTTATTATCGGTACTGATTCCAAAGGTGATCAGTTTTCTTTAGTGTGGGTGGAGGGGTCGTTTTCAGATATATGACTTGTTATTATCAGTACTGATTCCAAAGGTGATCAGTTTTCTTTAGTGTGGGTGGAGGGGTCGTTTTCAGATATATGACTTGTTATTATCGGTACTGATTCCAAAGTGATCAGTTTTCTTTAGTGTGGGTGGAGGGGTCGTTTTCAGATATATGACTTGTTATTATCGGTACTGATTCCAAAGGTGATCAGTTTTCTTTAGTGTGGGTGGAGGGGTCGTTTTCAGATATATGACTTGTTATTATCGGTACTGGTTCCAAAGCTGATCAGTTTTCTTTAGTGTGGGTGGAGGGGTCGTTTTCAGATATATGACTTGTTATTATCGGTACTGATTCCAAAGCTGATCAGTTTTCTTTAGTGTGGGTGGAGGGGTCGTTTTCAGATATATGACTTGTTATTATCGGTACTGATTCCAAAGGTGATCAGTTTTCTTTAGTGTGGGTGGAGGGGTCGTTTTCAGATATATGACTTGTTAATGTCAGTACTGATTCCAAAGGTGATCAGTTTTCTTTAGTGTGGATGGAGGGGTCGTTTTCAGATATATGACTTGTTAATGTCAGTACTGATTCCAAAGGTGATCAGTTTTCTTTAGTGTGGGTGGAGGTGTCGTTTTCAGATATATGACTTGTTAATGTCAGTACTGATTCCAAAAGTGATCAGTTTTCTTTAGTGTGGGTGGAGGGGTCGTTTTCAGATATATGACTTGTTAATGTCAGTACTGATTCCAAAGGTGATCAGTTTTCTTTAGTGTGGGTGGAGGGGTCGTTTTCAGATATATGACTTGTTAATGTCAGTACTGATTCCAAAGGTGATCAGTTTTCTTTAGTGTGGGTGGAGGGGTCGTTTTCAGATATATGACTTGTTATTATCGGTACTGATTCCAAAGGTGATCAGTTTTCTTTAGTGTAGGTGGAGGGGTCGTTTTCAGATATATGACTTGTATTTCGTACTGATTCCAAAAGTGATCAGTTTTATGACTTGTTAATGTCAGTACTGATTCCAAAGGTGATCAGTTTTCTTTAGTGTGGGTGGAGGGGTCGTTTTCAGATATATGACTTGTTAATGTCAGTACTGATTCCAAAGGTGATCAGTTTTCTTTAGTGTGGGTGGAGGGGTCGTTTTCAGATATATGACTTGTTATTATCGGTACTGATTCCAAAGGTGATCAGTTTTCTTTAGTGTAGGTGGAGGGGTCGTTTTCAGATATATGACTTGTTATTATCGGTACTGATTCCAAAGGTGATCAGTTTTCTTTAGTGTGGGTGGAGGGGTCGTTTTCAGATATATGACTTGTTATTATCGGTACTGATTCCAAAAGTGATCAGTTTTCTTTAGTGTAGGTGGAGGGGGTCGTTTTCAGATATATGACTTGTTATTATCGGTACTGATTCCAAAGGTGATCAGTTTTCTTTAGTGTGGGTAGAGGGGTCGTTTTCAGATATGACTTGTTAATGTCAGTACTGATTCCAAAGGTGATCAGTTTTCTTTAGTGTGGGTGGAGGGTTCTGCTGCAATATGATTAATTCCTGTTAGTAATAAATGCTAATGGGCAATTGTTTGTAAAAAAACATTTTTTATTGACATGGTGACAATTGTCACTGATTATGGTTTGTGTTTGAGAATATGTCCTTCAAGAAGAATGGAGTCTTAGCTGGATTAGATTGATTATTTTTTCCAAATCAATACGCAATATGTGAAAAGAACAAAGAAAATTAATATTGACATGGATAATGAATTACTGTGCCTTAAAGTACCAATTGCAAAATCCGCTTCTGCTAATAAAATGCGTGATTGTTATCTAATAAGGAAATAAATCTTTTTTTCATGTCTCATTTCACTGTTTGCTTACAAGAATAGTTTCGATTCCAAATATCATTTACTTCCACAGATTCAGATTCTAGCAATGCTTATGTAACATCTTTTTCGACGATTTAGGAGTTACATATGTAGAAATGTTCACTTAAAGCAGAAACAAAATACAATAGCAAGAGAGGCATGTTATGTAGAGAAGCAACGCAGTTCCACAAATAACCCTCGTATCGATTTGTCTTCAAATGTTAAAAATGGAAACAAAAATGATATACTTAAAAGAGAACAAAACAAAACATAAATCTTACCTTCAGAGTAGAGCAGCATGTGGAAAGTGATGTACAGAGGAGTATCATATTCCGTATTTATGTATGTTCATGTGTTTCAGAAAATGACTTACACTTGTAAACCGGAGTAAATTCAAGGAAGTGTATATTAAAGAAAACGAAAGTACATGTAACCTTAAAGGATTTGTGCAGCCAAATTTTTTTTGTTGATAATACGTCAGGATATTGCTTTGGATGGATGAAAAATTAAGTCCCACCCAACGAATCGCCTAGCTTTTAGCGCTATCGGTTGGTTTTGGTCGTGATTTACAGGTAGTGTCGACATGGTTTATACGAGGTGTATGATTATGACATCTGGATAGTTTAGAATTAAAAGATATTTGCAGATATCGGCTGATCTGGAAGCATAAAAAGGTCAGCAGCACTCCAGCACGTACTGTATTGTGGGTAATTTCTGTGATATTTGTTTTCGCTATATTCGCAGTTTTACTGAAATCCGCGTATTGGAATCACTTTTGAAATATCTAGAATTGATACCGTTACGCAGAAGTACTACAGAATTTCATTTTTTCCAGGGCTCTATTTACACCAGTGTACACAACATTACTAAGCACCATATCCAAAATGGTTTCACTCTCAAGCGATTGTACTAAAGATAATTGCAAAGTGCATAATAATAAAATTATTCCAATGTACCAACTTTAGGTATGTCAAAAAAATAAGCCGAAAACTGTACAATATGTGGGAAAGAGAACTGTATCGAGGCCCATCACAACTTAAAACATAGGAACTCTTTATGTTAATAAATTACACTTTTATTTCTAATATAAGCCAGTTTGTTTGCCTTTGTCTATGAACTCTTCAAATGTGCAGTAAACCACGACAAATCCAATATAGACAATGGCAACATAGAATTATCTTTGCCTGTGTTATATGTGATGAATAGCATTCATGAACGGAATGCATGAAACATGCTTTTGGGTTGGACAACCTATTTGTAAATTCACTTTCACCATGTCCACCGACAGTGATGGAGGGATATTATTTTCTTAATGTAATCGATATATTAAGGTGGTTTTAGTGACTTTTATTACTAAATCGACATTTCTTTCCAATGTCTGATGTTGTAAAAAAATGCCATATGAAACTAGACTTGCAATTTAGGCGTTTGTTTGAAAGCGACATGCTAAAATGATCGCATATAACAATGATTTACAGGCCAGTTTAAAACAGTCGGCGCCCCCCAGAACTTTCATTGAATTCGGGGGATATGAAAATTGCGACCTCTCTAGGGACCATCTTGGATTTATTGGGAAAATACTAAATCAGTATGCACACATGTACTTCAGACCATGTGCAATTTCGTTCAACAAGCCAACAGGCTTTAGGTGAAATTCGAAATATTGTTGAAACAATATCAAAATAAGTGTAGATGATTTGGAAATTTAAATTCAAAAGTGATGTCAAAAAGGTTTCATAAAGCGGAAATTGGAGGTAATGCTATAGATAAGCGTAAAATGGTGAATTCGTAATAAGAAGAAAAAACTCGATCTGGGATTTATACAAAAGTTCTGTGAATATGTTTAATTCCGCATCAATAGAGAATTTAATTTTCTTCATTTTCATCGCGTGGGAATTTTCCGTAATTTTGATTAAAAAATAATGGAATTTTCAACAGGTTGTGTGTTGTGTGTTCAACATAATCATGGGATTATGCCCGGAAACATACTCACCCGTATTGTGTAGCTCTTCCATAAGTTACCTTTTGCTGTCTTATAAGTGACTGTCTTATATTAGAGTCACATATAAGACAGTAAAAGGTAACAGATAGGACAGTTACAGGTAATGGTCCCATGATCCGGGAGTTAAAGTACAGAAACAACAATATATGACATCACAACTATGTTTAAATTGCGAATAATGCATAAATAGCAATTGATGTACCTCGAAATTAAATTCCCGCAATTAAGTTCCATAACGAAACAGCAAAGTTTTGATTTTAAAGCGTTATACACAGATTCTGGAGTTTTAAAAGATATGATTTGTTCGTTAAATGGGTTCTACTTTGATTGGGTTGAACCATTATATACCCTTTCTTGATTATACTATTCATACCTACAGGTGTAATACTGCCTAGTCTTGGACAATGCACAGCGTCAACAAAACAATTTTCTAGGTACAATTTTCACATTTATATTCAGAAACTAGGCTGGTTTTGCTATAATAGATGCTATCAATGGTACTTGTGATAAAAAATTCACGCAAGTTTCATGTATGGAGAATTGACTTGCAGTCTCGGTTTTCTTATTTCAAAATACCATAGTTGTAAAATTGCAATAAAACATCGAAATATGAAAAGTCCCTACCCTGGGAGGAAATTCACGATAGTCTAACCCTCGGTAAGGTAGACTTCAGCATCCTACAAATGGTGAAACAAACATTTCCGATTTTCAACCCAAAACTAGAAAAAAAATAAAAGCGATGTTTTGGCAAAATAAGACGAGCATTTTAGTTTTTCCCTAATTCGATCATATTGTAAACATTTTTGCTTGTTGTGGACAAACCATAACACCGGTGGACATAAAAAGAAATAACACCAAAATAAGTTTGTTTAACTTCCACTCACATTTATGTTTGTTTTAAATGTCAGTTATTGAAAATGTCAATCTATCCAAAGGAATTCCAGTCAATGACACAAAAAGAATAAGTTTACACGTTTAATCTAATCTGGATCTCCACTTTCTTGGACAGTCTCTACTATTGTATATAGTGGCCAGCTTCTTGTTTTTGTCTTTCTTTGCTTCCTTCCTGTCTTTTTTTCCAAAAGTGCGAATTTCGAAGCCAGGCTTTTATGATGTTGTGAATTTCAGCATCTGTGGCATTGGATCCATTCTGTTTTTCTTACATCCTCTATAATAAAAAAGTAAATACATTTATTGAAATGTATTATACTGTAAGATATACCATTTAATATCAGTCTTATATAATATAACTAATTTATTGATTAGCTTAGTCAAATGACACCCTTGTCGCTTCAATTATTCTGTCCAATTTTTAAAGACTTACAAATTTTGTGTACTTTCTGTATCCAAGTAGCACATATGTAGGGGATTTCCACCACGATCAGATGATGCTATAGTTTTGTTATCATAACCTTCTTACTAAGTTTCTGGAGGGAGACTAGTGATTTGTGAACGGAAGAGGAATAAGGGGCGTGGGATTTTAGTTTCATGTTACAGAGGAATGGCGTAAAGGGGGTGTTATCTATTCTATACATCTCAACTATTTTAGCATTGGATTATGTACTCAAAATTGTAATTCCAAATAGATTGTATAAAATTACATATATAAAGTAGGCTTGGTCGTATGCAGCCTGATTAGAGCAACATTAAATATAATTCTAAAACAAAAGGAATTTCTGTACTGATGTATAATTTTAAATTTGCTATACGTTATTCTGTATTAGAACTTTCAAACACAATATCATATCAGACAAATAACTGACACCACTTAAGAAACAGTGTTATTATGTCTATGGATGTTAATCTTCCTCACCATCTATAGTGTATACACTGACCATGTGGTTTAGCCACATGTGGTAGAGTTTGCATGCAACAACATGGTCATTATGCAACGTTCCCAGCCGTTCACAAATAATATATTATGTTGTTTCTAATGATATAGGTCTCATGAACATTACGCAAATGTTTTTTTAACATGTTAATTATCTACATCTACATGTACTACTTTCAACCTGATAAATAATTTTGTGAAATATGCTTTATGTGTTGTAATAATATTGGTAAATTGGCAAAATTATACATTCTGTTTAGAAACGTACACGTTTTAAATCGTTCTTTCAAGAGAATATTACTGTACATCAAACCACAAATAATTGACACCTGGCTAATTTCCCTTATCTTGAATAAAACCGTTGCGTGTACTCACGATTACACAACGTGTTTTTGTATCATATCATGGAAGGTAAATACAAGCTCGTTAGAAATATTTACTTTCCTGTAAATAAACAAGCAACGCCTTTAGTTTGAACATGGAAATGAAGTTATATAGAATCTTTCTCAATTACGGTGTCTGTTACATATCTTGTTTAATTATATATATGTAAAATAATTAAACAGCATATATAAAAGATTTTATTTAATGAAGTCATGAATGAGTCATATCAGATAGGAATACAGCCAGACGTCCTGGTTAGAATGTATTTGTCTCGACAAGCGAATTGATATGTATATGTTAAGTATAAAAAATGAGATGTGTAACAGATTGTCATAATTTTAAATGATTTGATATCAAACATCAGACTTGTAATCCCACCACACTTATCATACTACACTATCGTCGTGGAGCGAAATTACAAGTCTAATTTTAATTGTATTATTTATCAAATTCATTTCAAACCTATAAGTTTTTGTTAACACTACGGAGTAAGATGTAAATGTTGAGCTGTGTAACATATCTAGGTTAAGATTGCCTCGGGGCACTGACCTATACTTCTCCACTTGATCTGACTTGTGACGTATGAAGGGGTTTTCCACCTAGGATTGACACAGAGGCCACGCATCACAAACGATTGATGTATACAACAGAGTATGCCGCGTGCAATTTTAATAGACTTTTTTCCATGAAAAATACTTGCAAATTAATTTTATATATTTTATAACTATTGTTTCTAGTTTGTTCTTTATTACAGGGTATTTTTTTTTATCAAAACAAAATAATCAAAAAGGTTGACTTTATCTTTTACTTGCGGCGCAAATAGAATGATTATATTTGCATATTAATATCTAGGGAAATCCAAACAGTTTCATGTCACTTTTTATCGTGGTCAGAAGGAGAAACATCCATTATTAACACACAGAATAGTTTGAACTGAAGGCTATAGAATGTTCACAAATGATTGGCCTCAACAACATCATTTTAAACAGAATGAAGTACTGCTATCAGTCCAAAATTACGTCATGTAATATAACAGTCGTTCACAGTTTAAACCTTCCCTAGAGCTATCGATATATGGTCACTTCAGTTATCGTTCGAAAATATTGTTTCTCCCAAATATTAAAGAAGAAAAATCCCAAATCATTTTACATATGCCATCGATATACTCTTTATCAAACTTTGGTGAGTTATTTCTACTGTTGTATATTAACAGAGCGTGTTCAGAAATTCGTTCCGAATTAATATCTAGTAATCGGACATCTCCCATTTTCAATCATTTCTCTATCATATATCGTCTTCTCCTTACTAGTTGTATGATCTAATAATCGGACATCTCCCATTTTCAATCATTTCTCTATCATATATCGTCTTCTCCTTACTAGTTGTATGATCTAATAATCGGACATCTCCCATTTTCAATCATTTCTCTATCATATATCGTCTTCTCCTTACTAGTTGTATGAACACTCGCTTTTTGTTTTGCTTAATTTCTTCATAAATAAATATCATTCAGTATTTTGCGACTATTTCTTAAGAAGATAATGCCAAAACTATAAATTGTGTTTTTATGAGACACTTGCACGTCACTCAACTGGCTGAATTTCCAAGTATATATCTAAATCCCAGAACTAAGAGTACACCCACCAGTAAATAGATCACTGTAGGTCGAGGATCAATGTGATTCATTCATTGAGTGGAATGTTGGCCGGGAATCCCGTTAGCAGCGTGTATACATACATTTACTACTACACTCTGTTTGTTAGACAGTCACGTACCGAGTGTAACACCAGGCCGTTAACATCCCGATAGCATCATGAGCACGGAAAAAGGGTAAGTTTACTTGTCATTTCATGTGTTCTAGTGATTCGCTGTCTTATTAATATATATGAGCTTAAGTTAACGAAAGAAAGAATACCAAGGGATCTAATTATCATAATCCATGTACACTTTTAAAAACGTGATAGTAACATGAACAGTTTCTCTTTTATCTTTTTTTCGATAATATAATTGTTAATTTTAGTATTGTAAAAAGGACAATATTAGCGATATACACATTTCGAGATTATATATGTTATGAGAATACTTGTAAAGGTATTTTAATATGTTACGAGAATACTTGTACATCTATTTTAATATGTTATGAGAATACTTGTACATCTATTTTAATATGTTATGAGAATACTTGTACAAGTATTTTAATATGTTACGAGAACACCCTAGTGTCAATGCGTTTTTATATGTTATAGGAAAACTTGTACATGCATTTTATTACGTTATGAGAATATTTGTGCATTACATTTTTGACCTGTATTATAAACATAATATAACAAAAGTTTTGTACGTCGAAGATGAACAAACCCTTAATTATAAACATAATACAACAAAAGTTTTTTACGTCGGAGATGAACAAACCCTATATTATAAACATAATATAACAATAGTTTTGTACGTCGAAGATGAACAAACCCTTTATTATAAACATAATACAACAAAAGTTTTGTACGTCGGAGATGAACAAACCCTATATTATAAACATAATGTTACAAAAAAGCTTTGTACGTCGGGGATGAACAACCCCCTATGTCACAAACATAATGTAGCGAAAGCTTTGTACGTCGGAGATGAAACAAACTCTTTTTTATAAACATAATATAAAAAACACCTGTACGTCGGAGATGAACAAACCTTTTATTATAAACATAATGTATCAAAAACTGTTTACGTCGGAGATGAACAAACCCTTTATTATAAACATAATGTATCAAAAACTGTTTACGTCGGAGATGAACAAACCCTTTATTATAAACATAATGTATCAAAAACTGTTTACGTCGGAGATGAACAAACCCTATATTATAAACATAATGTTACAAAAGTTTTGTACGTCGGAGATGAACAAACCCTATTTTATAAACATAATACAACAAAAGTTTTGTACGTCGGAGATGAACAAACCCTATATTATAAACATAATGTTAAAAAAAAGCTTTGTACGTCGGAGATGAACAACCCCCTATGTCACAAACATAATGTAGCGAAAGCTTTGTACGTCGGAGATGAAACAAACTCTTTTTTATAAACATAATATAAAAAACACCTGTACGTCGGAGATGAACAAACCTTTTATTATAAACATAATGTTTCAAAAACTGTTTACGTCGGAGATGAACAAACCCTTTATTATAAACATAATGTTTCAAAAACTGTATACGTCGGAGATGAACAAACCCTTTATTATAAACATAATGTATCAAAAACTGTTTACGTCGGAGATGAACAAACCCTATATTATAAACATAATGTATCAAAAACTGTTTACGTCGGAGATGAACAAACCCTATATTATAAACATAATGTATCAAAAACTGTTTACGTCGGAGATGAACAAACCCTATATTATAAACATAATGTTACAAAAGTTTTGTACGTCGGAGATGAACAAACCCTTTATTATAAACATAATATAACAAAAGTTTTGTACGTCGGAGATGAACAAACCCTATATTATAAACATAATGTTACAAAAGTTTTGTACGTCGGAGATGAACAAACCCTATATTATAAACATAATGTATCAAAAACTGTTTACGTCGGAGATGAACAAACCCTATATTATAAACATAATGTATCAAAAACTGTTTACGTCGGAGATGAACAAACCCTATATTATAAACATAATGTATCAAAAATTGTTTACGTCGGAGATGAACAAACCCTATATTATAATGGAAAGTATATCGAAGATAATCAACCAAACAACAAAATACGAGCTATTCTTAAATGATAGAGTAACAGTGTTGGATATTACGATAACAATTATTACAAGGAAAAATATTTGTTGCAATTAGAATTAGCATGTTATGTAGGATACTAAAATACAATTTTTAAAGTTTCTGTTTTTTGTAAATCTCATATTTGAGGAATAAAGGAATATAGTTATGATTCATTAATCGATTGCATGATATTTGATATTTTACCTTCAGGGTAAACGACTGTCAAAAGAACCCATAATTAACGCGTGCGTCTCTGACGAACAACTTAGACGCAAGAGATATCAATAAATAGTACATTACCATACAAGATATATATCAATTGATAACTTATCTACATCATGTCCAACATATTACTATATACCTATTCATTCCATAAAAAATGGGTTGGGTAGGGTAGAATACTTTTACTTTTGATAAATCTAATTTGAGGTAAGCCACAGAATAAAGTCACATGATTCTTGTGGCACGTGTCTTTGGTTGAAGTTAGATTTATCTATTGACATCGGTTTCAAATAAAAATTACCTTTAAACTTTATTATAAGTACAAATGTAGCCAAATCCCTTATCGCATATAATATGGCGTAGTGTAATGTAATTATTGACCAGGAATAGTACACGTCAACATCCCCTTATTTGGAAGTTTTGCTTCCTGTTTTCGACCAGTGTTTGTTAATGTATCCATCGTAAAGATGTTCATGACCTTCAACCTTCAGTCCTTATTGATTGACGAAACGGAAGTCCTCTTCCGGTTTCCATGGAAACACTTAATTAGAGCTTATAGACGGAGTAGATTGACATAACACACAATGCGGATCATTGGCGATGTCTAGTGGTGCTCATGTACCGGAAAGCGACACTAGTTACGTCATAGTCGTAAAATCATTTCAACCAGGAAAACATATATTAAAATGTGGAATTATGTATCATTTGTGGTCCTAATTTGATAGAATTCAATGCCTGGTTATCTAAATTTGTATTCTTGTTTATGAAATGGATAATTTAATGTAATTGTCATAACTGTTAAATATCCTGTCTTTTACCGTTCACTCCATCGTGTTCAATACACATCAAGCTTGACGCAACAAACGGGGAAAGGTTGTTTGTTTATGATAGACCATAAACGATGTGAATTCGTCTAACAAATGATTCCTTGACTATTTGTCACCGGTGCTACGATGAAAACTTTGGTTTATTTGTGTTTTTACATTAGTCTCACTGTTTTGAACTAATTGAATATTGTACAGGAATTTTACACACATATCTCTGTACCTTAAGATGTTATAAATGATACCTATCATACCAATATGCTGGATTAACTAACCATTTAAGTGATATACTACACAATTTGATTAACTGCACATTATATTCTAAGCTGCTGTGGTGTATGATAATATGAAACAATCCTATCAGACAGTAATGACTCTACTAATTATTATATTACATTAAATACACTGTTCATTTGTTCTATCTATCACACTTAACACACTATAAAATGGGTGGTGGCGACAGCATCATATATTGTGTAATATGTTATATATGAAGCTATGTGACGATTCTAAAGCTAATCTTATTTTATTGAAAACTTCAATTGAATGATCATACTAAGTAATAAAACTTATCGGCTATCTTTTACATCAAGATGTGCCAAGTATTCGCCATATCTCTGTTGTGTTATTTCATTGAGTGAACAGAGCTTGCTGCCAGTCAGATTGTGGCGTATAGAACATCCAAGGGATGTTGTTGTCTATTATTAGAAGAAGTGGAAAGTTCAGTGTTTTTAATTATTATTTCAGATTATTCCGACTGACTTCCAAACGTTTTGTAAAAATGGTTATTGGGCGTGACTTTCGTCCGGTGCCTAACGTCCAGGCCAGCTCTAGACTAGAACCACTAAGTATTGTGGTGAAGCGTCCACACAGGAGGTGGTACCGCCGGACCAAGTATGACTATGACGTCAGAGAAACAAAGGTATGGATTACGATCGAAGTCCCAGTCGAGCTGGTCAGAGATGCTAACTAGGTATACTATTGGTTGTTTGAGGCAATCACAGCTTAACAAGATATCATCTCAGAACGTCATTAGAGAAACGACAGAGTGGGGGTACTGTGGTTTAATAGATCTAACGCCCTCCTTACATTCTAATATGTGTTTTGTGTCTTCTGGAAGAAGTAGAACTCTTGCTGATTTAAGAGTGCTATCTCACTGAAGCATAGACTGGAAACTGTTCAATAAAAGGAAGAAACTACGAACTAGCCAAGCACTTTCGTGGTAATGTTGATGACGAAGAAATATTCAGATATCTGATTTCATGACGAAATAGTGTTGATTCGTATACAGTGTATATTGTATGCTGATTGATTTATCGTCGTCAATCTTTCGTTTTAGCTCACCAGTTTACTTGAGGATAAATCGGATCTGCAGGTCAAGGTCTCCTGTAAAGATCACATCCTTAACTTCAGGAATTCAGAGTGTGACGCTTTGGAAGCCGGAGGTGGCTTAAGTATCAAGAGATTCCTTGCTGGATATTTGAACAGAACAACTTTCAAATGTCTGAGATTTAACTCCGGTAAAACAATGGACGAAGGCGTGGAGAAAAGGGAATTGCTGAAAGTATTAGCGGAAAGGTAATCCCACTATATATACATTTCTGACTTTGTCCTTTGTTCTTTGTTTGTTTTCTTTGTGTTTCTCATAATGCTTGATGTACAAAATTGAACTGTATAATATTGCCATTCACTATCATTGCCGGATATTGCATTCCAAAAATAATCTTGTGACTACAGTGTATTCCTAAACCTTTGAAATACTATTTTTGTTGTTAAATAATTGGAGGATCTGGCTATGTTTTTTACAGGAAATTTGACATAAACGACCCAGAAATCAACCAGATTATAGAAGCTAATAGAGAGTCCGTGCTGTGTGTTGTTGTGCGAGTGATTCGAACCACCGACCCACTGAAAATGAAGCAGGAGGTTTTGACATCTAATAACGCTTCTATGAACGTAAGCCTATTTTTAATCCTACGCAGGCATTTTTATATGCACTGGAAGTTGATTTTATTTTATTTCTTCTGATCTTCTATAAGAAGTAGATTACATTTAAATGTCTGTTGTGAGAATAAGACATTCATGTTAAGGGTATACCTAATGTTGTTTATACATTGATGACGTAACGATTAATTTATACTCCAAACGCCAGATCACATCGATTCAAATGGGAGGTAACTATATACATTGAACGTATCACTTACCATCATGTTATTTGATGTAGATTGTTTAAACTAATTCATGGCATGTTGTAAAACTGTAAATATTTAAAATTTTATTTTATTTTTTTGTTTCGGGTATACCATATTTCGTGTCGTCATTATTTTCAGCATATTCGCGAGTACAGAAATTCGCGATGCGAGTACGCGAGTCCAGAATTTAGTGATGCGAGTACAGAAATTCGCTTTCACACCAGATAAAGATCCCGTTTCAATCCAGAAAACAGTATTATCCGACGTATAAAGAAACTCAATAGCATATTTACATTTCAGCTTGATTTGGTGGACGGCTCGGGAGTAAACGTCAAAATAAAAAAAGATCATTTATCCTGGCCGGAATTGTCTGTGGCCCCACTTGTGTTGGCCTACGAGATCTGCGAGTTAAAAGTAGACATGACTGATGGGACTGTTCAGTTGCTGTTGGAACCAGAACTACAAGGTGGCTTCGTCAACTTCCCGCAGGATCTCGATGGTATGTACAATCTCACGTGCTTATTTATCTATCATTCAATTTTATGTTTTGATAGTTTACTTAATCAGCCCTTTCAGGAAACAATGGTGTCACCGTTGGTATCGTTGATTCTGATTGGCTTCTATAACAGCGTAATGATTTTAAAGAAAAAGGTGTCCCAAAATGAATTTGGATGTTTTAAGTGTTCTTTATAAAGTGAATCTTTAGTGAATTGAATTTTAAGTTAAATATATTTTTATGTTATAGCGGTATAATACAAAACTCAGAATGTATTTGGTTACAGTTTGCTTTCATTTCAATTTGTTATGGTGTAGATGTCTGATCTTATGATATCTTCATTGTCATATATTGTATGTTTCCTCCACAGTCTGTGAAGGTCTGGCTGATTGTATGGCTGTACAAACATCTTCATTGTCATATTTTGTATGTTTCCTCCACAGCCTGTGAAGGTCTGACTGATTCTATGGCTGTACAGAACTATGTGCATGCTTTAAACGAAGCAATAGACGAAATGACACCTGAAGAACGGAACCTTCTGAGAGACATCGTCATGATGTCATCGGATGATGCGGACATAATCTGTCAAATTGTAAGTAAATTATAGTCCCTTCAGCATACATGTAGCCTCTTCTTGGAACTCATCACTGTCGACATAAACATCCATCTTATCCTTTTTCCCCATTACTAGTATCATCTGTATCTTTATTGTGGTGATAATGTCATTATTAAAACACACTGATTTCTTCTTTTTATTTCAAAATTCCAAAATGGTTTCATGTTTCTATCGTTCATTTTTATTTACAAATGTTATCGTTTCATTTTTCTAGCTTCATCAACCTTCGTTTGCTGACGATGAAACTAGATCAGAGAAAAGCTTGAATGACTCGATGGACGTAATGAGTATATCTTCATACTATACGACCTCGATTGACATATCGTACTCCACGAACTTGACCGACTCTGCTTACAGTACGAGCTCAGCTGACTCCGCTTACGGAACGTGCTCGGCTGATGAGGAATCCGAACCTCCGACGCCGTCAAATGAAACGTTAAGCTTCCCACCTACTGTTACAACTGTAAGTTTCCATGATTTCCTAACATCCATATCCTGCTCTATTGCTTTGGTTCGTGATATTTTGAAGTCAAATAGATAAAAATCACAGCTGGAAAACAGAAAAAATATGTTTAACACTTAAAATAAGACATCCAAATAAATTATATACATAAATCCGTCATATCATTATATTTGTACATGTGGAGCGGAATGGGGTTGGATCAACCATCGGTGATCAGGCACATTGATCACCAGAGTCTCCAGCTAGCGTTTAGAGGTCCTGGGTTCGAGCCCCGACCGCTATGTTTTCTCCCCTAGCTCCTGTTACACGTGAATAATATGTAAATTATGTAAAGAAGCTAATGACGTCATTTCATTGCCTCCTCTACCTTAATCAGCACGGATATATATCAATGTTGATAAAGAACATTTTTTTCTGGTTTATTTTTAAAAGCCAAAACGTCTCATTTGCTTACCTGAATGGCGTGGTTACATGCTTTAATTTTCATATGTTCTATGTAGTTGGGCCAAATGGAAGGCGTCGAAGTACATGATGACAAAATGAGTGTTTCCTCATCTTCAACAAGTTCAGCCGGATACTTCTCTTGTCCGCCCTCTCCTTCAGACGGTACCACTACGCCACCAATCCAATCGGTAAGATATGCATTGTTCATATTCAACTATCTGTTATTTAATGTGTTTTTTCTAACATTTCTGTATTGTACTCAAACATTTCATTAACTGTTACTTAGTGATTTTTGATGTATCCCCGATAACAGATCCGTAGTTATTTCAATGCCGCAAAACTTATTTAACTTTTAATTAACAGGATATCAAATCTACCGATTGGACAGATGCACACATTTTGTCGCTCACTACCAAACCTGAAGCCTTTCTCAAAATGCTGGAAGTCATAGGATGGCAGAAAATGGTAAAATTTGCTTTCATCATAGTTTCACGAAAAACCAATCTAAAACTGTTAATATAAACATACTGGTTTTTTTTTTTAAAGTTTGTCTATTAGCATACATTGTAGCTTTCTAGTTGCAATTGTAGGTTAAAGTAATTTAAAGTATTGTTTGTTTCGGTTACGTAACTGATATCTATTAAAGATGGTATACCGCTAACAAATGGTATTTTTCCTCAATAAAAACCGGAACAGACAAATAAGTATTTTTCTTCAGTTACAAAAGTTACTTACTTTACACCATTACCATCATTGAAAAGTTTGAGCTTCTAATTTTACTTCATGATAGAATTATCAAAAATAATTGATTGCATCCCGGAAAAAATCCGTGGCACTATGTCTTATATTGAATGAAATACTGATCGTGCATGCACCAGAAGCAACATGAATTATTTTTATATTTATTTTTGTCTTAGACACATATATGTACTATTAAACACCAGTTATTGTTCGAATGATGAGTATCATTTATGATCTGTCGGCGATGGCGCATCCTTAACCCTGCAATACATATGTATTACTCTTATGTAATGTTACACTATACCAACCAGTGAATATTCTATGTGTGATATTGTGATGATAAGTACGATGTGTACCCTGTCACCTTCATCAGACAAATGACCTGGCAGCTTAAGTACACAAAGAGGTACGAGTTGTCATCGAAATCAAAATCGAAGATCGATGTTCGATTTAGATTTTTGCATTCTTGAGTAGTCACTAATAATTGTCACGCGCTCAAACAGATATCATATGATGATGTGATTTAATTACTGTTCCAGGGTGACGGCACTTTGATGAGGCCAGAGGACAAAAATCGAAAGGATTTGTTTGAATGTTTCTTCGTGTTACTTAAAAGACTACACCACGAACATCCAGAAATCGTCGACAGCATTTCATCTTTCTCCTCTAGAACACGGAAACAGCTTTGTGGAATAGTGAGTTTGCTTAATTTTACGATCAAAAATTAGCTACAATTTATTAACACATTAACTTATACATTAGGTTGGTTTTGTTTATATATTTAATAACCTCCTATTATATAACAGCTAGAGGTTTTTTTTATAGACGGCCTGCTATGTATGCAGGATGATGCGATGTCTGTATATTTTGGGAGACTGCGATATATGTAACATTGGCATATCAACAAGTACAGTAAATAATGAAGTAATGTTTGTGTATCATTGCCCCTTCAATACTTGTCTCAACGTCGTAAGGCTTTATGTGATTGACTTAGGATTACGACGATGCCAATAGTCGAGTATATATTGAAACCAGTCGAAATGTGTTCGTTGGCCTTTCAAAAGTCCTTATATAAGCAGAATTTGAACGTCGTTTTGATAAGTTGTCCAGTTTTGACCTTGAACTTAAGGGAAAGCCCCGTGTAAATTTAGAAGAGTTCTAAAAATAAATTATGAAATCGAGGCTGCGTGGGAATGATGCACAGCCGGGAGGACGGTTTAGGACTCCTACAATATAAATTTATTTCTTCGCAAGCAGAGCGATTTTGGTGGGGTTTTTTCTTTTTCATATGAAATTATACTGGATATATTAAAACCATATGCATTTTACCGACTTTATCCTTCCTTGGCCTGAATATTCAGTGAAGATAACATATATCAATACTGTTCTATTGTAGGCTACAGTGACGTTGCACTATGAATCTCACACATTTTAATTTTTGTTTCAGTATAAATGGAATTTGGATCCCAGTGAAGCAGACAGTAAGGAGAAAATGGACCAAATGTGCAGTGAATTCGACAAGCTTAGGAATGACATTGACCACGAGGAATTATCGCGGGTGGAGAAACTCTTTGAACGGTTGGAGGAAAACAGTTATACCATATCTGCTGCGTACTCAATGCTCCTAGCTCTGTCCTGATTTATATGGTCTACGTCCTTCTCCGTTTAACCTTGCTCCATCGTTATGGAGTTATGACGTACAAGTGATCTATCACGAAATATAGCAAACGTCGGCGTAGACATAATGATAATGTTCATTATTTCACGAAGACGAGGAGAGATCGACTTGAACACAGACATCCACTCCACTGCCGTGTATTTTGATCCTCGGACAGCTCCTATAATATGTCAACATAAAAACTTCCAACTCGCTTACGTCCAGGGTTGACAATCGTGGCTGTTTAAGTTGTCATAAATGTTTTCACAAATGTCATAAAATTGTTGTTTTTGTCATGTATGAAAATCTAGTCATTAAATTATTAAGTAAATTGTATAAATATAATTTCAAAATGGACTGTCTGAAATTTGTGTTTTTTTTCACATTTTTTATACAACTTAACGTTTCATCGGAACCCCGTATAAACCCCTTCATGTATTTGTATGTATTCATTGTATTTATATTTTAATGATGTGTCGGTTACTATTTTACGACTACTTACATTTCCTTCCTCTGTACAGTGTATCGTGTGTGGTCTATAGATTTTGAGTGTTTGTCACTACATTTCCTTCCTCTGTACAGTGTATCGTGTGTGGTCTATAGTTGAGTGTTTGTCACTACATTTCCTTCCTCTGTACAGTGTATCGTGTGTGGTCTATAGTTGAGTGTTTGTCACTACATTTCCTTCCTCTGTACAGTGTATCGTGTGTGTCCTATAGTTTGAGTGTTTGTCACTACATTTCCTTCCTCTGTACAAGTGTTTGTATCGTCGTGTGTGGTCTATAGTTGAGTGTTTGTCACTACATTTCCTTCCTCTGTACAGTGTATCGTGTGTGGGTCTATAGTTGAGTGTTTGTCACTACATTTCCTTCCTCTGTACAGTGTATCGTGTGTGGTCTATAGTTGAGTGTTTGTCACTTACATTTCCTTCCTCTGTACAGTGTATCGTGTGTTGGTGTTTGTCACTACATTTCCTTCCTCTGTACAGTGTATCGTGTGTGTTTGTTCAGTGTTTGTACATTTCCTTCCTCTGTACAGTGTATCGTGTGTGGTCTATAGTTGAGTGTTTGTCACTACATTTCCTTCCTCTGTACAGTGTATCGTGTGTGGTCTATAGTTGAGTGTTTGTCACTACATTTCCTTCCTCTGTACAGTGTATCGTGTGTGGTCTATAGTTGAGTGTTTGTCACTACATTTCCTTCCTCTGTACAGTGTATCGTGTGTGGTCTATAGTTGAGTGTTTGTCACTACATTTCCTTCCTCTGTACAGTGTATCGTGTGTGGTCTATAGTTGAGTGTTTGTCACTACATTTCCTTCCTCTGTACGTGTATCGTGTGTGTGAGTGGTCTATAGTTGAGTGTGTTGTCTATAGTTGACTCACTACATTTCCTTCCTCTGTACAGTGTATCGTGTGTGTGGTCTATAGTTGAGTGTTTGTCACTACATTTCCTTCCTCTGTACAGTGTATCGTGTGTGGTCTATAGTTGAGTGTTTGTCACTACATTTCCTTCCTCTGTACAGTGTATCGTGTGTGGTCTATAGTTGAGTGTTTGTCACTACATTTCCTTCCTCTGTACAGTGTATCGTGTGTGGTCTATAGTTGAGTGTTTGTCACTACATTTCCTTCCTCTGTACAGTGTATCGTGTGTGGTCTATAGTTGAGTGTTTGTCACTACATTTCCTTCCTCTGTACAGTGTATCGTGTGTGGTCTATAGTTGAGTGTTTGTCACTACATTTCCTTCCTCTGTACAGTGTATCGTGTGTGGTCTATAGTTGAGTGTTTGTCACTACATTTCCTTCCTCTGTACAGTGTATCGTGTGTGGTCTATAGTTGAGTGTTTGTCACTACATTTCCTCTCACTCCTTCCTGTACAGTGTATCGTGTGTGGTCTATAGTTGAGTGTTTTGTCACTACATTTCCTTCCTCTGTACAGTGTATCGTGTGTGGTCTATAGTTGAGTGTTTGTCACTACATTTCCTTCCTCTGTACAGTGTATCGTGTGTGGTCTATAGTTGAGTGTTTGTCACTACATTTCCTTCCTCTGTACAGTGTATCGTGTGTGGTCTATAGTTGAGTGTTTGTCACTACATTTCCTTCCTCTGTACAGTGTATCGTGTGTGGTCTATAGTTGAGTGTTTGTCACTACATTTCCTTCCTCTGTACAGTGTATCGTGTGTGGTCTATAGTTGAGTGTTTGTCACTACATTTCCTTCCTCTGTACAGTGTATCGTGTGTGGTCTATAGTTGAGTGTTTGTCACTACATTTCCTTCCTCTGTACAGTGTATCGTGTGTGGTCTATAGTTGAGTGTTTGTCACTACATTTCCTTCCTCTGTACAGTGTATCGTGTGTGGTCTATAGTTGAGTGTTTGTCACTACATTTCCTTCCTCTGTACAGTGTATCGTGTGTGGTCTATAGTTGAGTGTTTGTCACTACATTTCCTTCCTCTGTACAGTGTATCGTGTGTGGTCTATAGTTGAGTGTTTGTCACTACATTTCCTTCCTCTGTACAGTGTATCGTGTGTGGTCTATAGTTGAGTGTTTGTCACTACATTTCCTTCCTCTGTACAGTGTATCGTGTGTGGTCTATAGTTGAGTGTTTGTCACTACATTTCCTTCCTCTGTACAGTGTATCGTGTGTGGTCTATAGTTGAGGTGTTTGTCACTACATTTCCTTCCTCTGTACAGTGTATCGTGTGTGGTCTATAGTTGAGTGTTTGTCACTACATTTCCTTCCTCTGTACAGTGTATCGTGTGTGGTCTATAGTTGAGTGTTTGTCACTAATTTCCTTCCTCTGTACAGTGTATCGTGTGTGGTCTATAGTTGAGTGTTTGTCACTACATTTCCTTCCTCTGTACAGTGTATCGTGTGTGGTCTATAGTTGAGTGTTTGTCACTACATTTCCTTCCTCTGTACAGTGTATCGTGTGTGGTCTATAGTTGAGTGTTTGTCACTACATTTCCTTCCTCTGTACAGTGTATCGTGTGTGGTCTATAGTTGAGTGTTTGTCACTACATTTCCTTCCTCTGTACAGTGTATCGTGTGTGGTCTATAGTTGAGTGTTTGTCACTACATTTCCTTCCTCTGTACAGTGTATCGTCTATGTGTGTGGTCTATAGTTGAGTGTTTGTCACTACATTTCCTTCCTCTGTACAGTGTATCGTGTGTGGTCTATAGTTGAGTGTTTGTCACTACATTTCCTTCCTCTGTACAGTGTATCGTGTGTGGTCTATAGTTGAGTGTTTGTCACTACATTTCCTTCCTCTGTACAGTGTATCGTGTGTGGTCTATAGTTGAGTGTTTGTCACTGCATTTCCTTCCTCTGTACAGTGTATCGTGTGTGGTCTATAGTTGAGTGTTTGTCACTACATTTCCTTCCTCTGTACAGTGTATCGTGTGTGGTCTATAGTTGAGTGTTTGTCACTACATTTCCTTCCTCTGTACAGTGTATCGTGTGTGGTCTATAGTTGAGTAGTGTTTGTCACTACATTTCCTTCCTCTACAGTGTATCGTGTTGGTCTATAGTTGAGTGTTTGTCACTACATTTCCTTCCTCTGTACAGTGTACGTGTGTGGTCTATAGTTGAGTGTTTGTCACTACATTTCCTTCCTCTGTACAGTGTATCGTGTGTGGTCTATAGTTGAGTGTTTGTCACTACATTTCCTTCCTCTGTACAGTGTATCGTGTGTGGTCTATAGTTGAGTGTTTGTCACTACATTTCCTTCCTCTGTACAGTGTATCGTGTGTGGTCTATAGTTGAGTGTTTTGTCACTACATTTCCTTCCTCTGTACAGTGTATCGTGTGTGGTCTATAGTTGAGTGTTTGTCACTACATTTCCTTCCTCTGTACAGTGTATCGTGTGTGGTCTATAGTTGAGTGTTTGTCACTACATTTCCTTCCTCTGTACAGTGTATCGTGTGTGGTCTATAGTTGAGTGTTTGTCACTACATTTCCTTCCTCTGTACAGTGTATCGTGTGTGGTCTATAGTTGAGTGTTTGTCACTACATTTCCTTCCTCTGTACAGTGTATCGTGTGTGGTCTATAGTTGAGTGTTTGTCACTACATTTCCTTCCTCTGTACAGTGTATCGTGTGTGGTCTATAGTTGAGTGTTTGTCACTACATTTCCTTCCTCTGTACAGTGTATCGTGTGTGGTCCTATAGTTGAGTGTTTGTCACTACATTTCCTTCCTCTGTACAGTGTATCGTGTGTGGTCTATAGTTGAGTGTTTGTCACTACATTTCCTTCCTCTGTACAGTGTATCGTGTGTGGTCTATAGTTGAGTGTTTGTCACTACATTTCCTTCCTCTGTACAGTGTATCGTGTGTGGTCTATAGTTGAGTGTTTGTCACTACATTTCCTTCCTCTGTACAGTGTATCGTGTGTGTGGTCTATAGTTGAGTGTTTGTCACTACATTTCCTTCCTCTGTACAGTGTATCGTGTGTGGTCTATAGTTGAGTGTTTGTCACTGCATTTCCTTCCTCTGTACAGTGTATCGTGTGTGGTCTATAGTTGAGTGTTTGTCACTACATTTCCTTCCTCTGTACAGTGTATCGTGTGTGGTCTATAGTTGAGTGTTTGTCACTACATTTCCTTCCTCTTGTTCCGTCCACAATGTATCGTGTGTGGTCTATAGTTGAGTGTTTGTCACTACATTTCCTTCCTCTGTACAGTGTATCGTGTGTGGTCTATAGTTGAGTGTTTGTCACTACATTTCCTTCCTCTGTACAGTGTATCGTGTGTGGTCTATAGTTGAGTGTTTGTCACTACATTTCCTTCCTCTGTACAGTGTATCGTGTGTGGTCTATAGTTGAGTGTTTGTCACTACATTTCCTTCCTCTGTACAGTGTATCGTGTGTGGTCTATAGTTGAGTGTTTGTCACTACATTTCCTTCCTCTGTACAGTGTATCGTGTGTGGTCTATAGTTGAGTGTTTGTCACTACATTTCCTTCCTCTGTACAGTGTATCGTGTGTGGTCTATAGTTGAGTGTTTGTCACTACATTTCCTTCCTCTGTACAGTGTATCGTGTGTGGTCTATAGTTGAGTGTTTGTCACTACATTTCCTTCCTCTGTACAGTGTATCGTGTGTGGTCTATAGTTGAGTGTTTGTCACTACATTTCCTTCCTCTGTACAGTGTATCGTGTGTGGTCTATAGTTGAGTGTTTGTCACTACATTTCCTTCCTCTGTACAGTGTATCGTGTGTGGTCTATAGTTGAGTGTTTGTCACTACATTTCCTTCCTCTGTACAGTGTATCGTGTGTGGTCTATAGTTGAGTGTTTGTCACTACATTTCCTTCCTCTGTACAGTGTATCGTGTGTGGTCTATAGTTGAGTGTTTGTCACTACATTTCCTTCCTCTGTACAGTGTATCGTGTGTGGTCTATAGTTGAGTGTTTGTCACTACATTTCCTTCCTCTGTACAGTGTATCGTGTGTGGTCTATAGTTGAGTGTTTGTCACTACATTTCCTTCCTCTGTACAGTGTATCGTGTGTGGTCTATAGTTGAGTGTTTGTCACTACATTTCCTTCCTCTGTACAGTGTATCGTGTGTGGTCTATAGTTGAGTGTTTGTCACTACATTTCCTTCCTCTGTACAGTGTATCGTGTGTGGTCTATAGTTGAGTGTTTGTCACTACATTTCCTTCCTCTGTACAATGTATCGTGTGTGGTCTATAGTTGAGTGTTTGTCACTACATTTCCTTCCTCTGTACAGTGTATCGTGTGTGGTCTATAGTTGAGTGTTTGTCACTACATTTCCTTCCTCTGTACAGTGTATCGTGTGTGGTCTATAGTTGAGTGTTTGTCACTACATTTCCTTCCTCTGTACAGTGTATCGTGTGTGGTCTATAGTTGAGTGTTTGTCACTACATTTCCTTCCTCTGTACAGTGTATCGTGTGTGGTCTATAGTTGAGTGTTTGTCACTACATTTCCTTCCTCTGTACAGTGTATCGTGTGTGGTCTATAGTTGAGTGTTTGTCACTACATTTCCTTCCTCTGTACAGTGTATCGTGTGTGGTCTATAGTTGAGTGTTTGTCACTACATTTCCTTCCTCTGTACAGTGTATCGTGTGTGGTCTATAGTTGAGTGTTTGTCACTACATTTCCTTCCTCTGTACAGTGTATCGTGTGTGGTCTATAGTTGAGTGTTTGTCACTACATTTCCTTCCTCTGTACAGTGTATCGTGTGTGGTCTATAGTTGAGTGTTTGTCACTACATTTCCTTCCTCTGTACAGTGTATCGTGTGTGGTCTATAGTTGAGTGTTTGTCACTACATTTCCTTCCTCTGTACAGTGTATCGTGTGTGGTCTATAGTTGAGTGTTTGTCACTACATTTCCTTCCTCTGTACAGTGTATCGTGTGTGGTCTATAGTTGAGTGTTTGTCACTACATTTCCTTCCTCTGTACAGTGTATCGTGTGTGGTCTATAGTTGAGTGTTTGTCACTACATTTCCTTCCTCTGTACAGTGTATCGTGTGTGGTCTATAGTTGAGTGTTTGTCACTACATTTCCTTCCTCTGTACAGTGTATCGTGTGTGGTCTATAGTTGAGTGTTTGTCACTACATTTCCTTCCTCTGTACAGTGTATCGTGTGTGGTCTATAGTTGAGTGTTTGTCACTACATTTCCTTCCTCTGTACAGTGTATCGTGTGTGGTCTATAGTTGAGTGTTTGTCACTACATTTCCTTCCTCTGTACAGTGTATCGTGTGTGGTCTATAGTTGAGTGTTTGTCACTACATTTCCTTCCTCTGTACAGTGTATCGTGTGTGGTCTATAGTTGAGTGTTTGTCACTACATTTCCTTCCTCTGTACAGTGTATCGTGTGTGGTCTATAGTTGAGTGTTTGTCACTACATTTCCTTCCTCTGTACAGTGTATCGTGTGTGGTCTATAGTTGAGTGTTTGTCACTACATTTCCTTCCTCTGTACAGTGTATCGTGTGTGGTCTATAGTTGAGTGTTTGTCACTACATTTCCTTCCTCTGTACAGTGTATCGTGTGTGGTCTATAGTTGAGTGTTTGTCACTACATTTCCTTCCTCTGTACAGTGTATCGTGTGTGGTCTATAGTTGAGTGTTTGTCACTACATTTCCTTCCTCTGTACAGTGTATCGTGTGTGGTCTATAGTTGAGTGTTTGTCACTACATTTCCTTCCTCTGTACAGTGTATCGTGTGTGGTCTATAGTTGAGTGTTTGTCACTACATTTCCTTCCTCTGTACAGTGTATCGTGTGTGGTCTATAGTTGAGTGTTTGTCACTACATTTCCTTCCTCTGTACAGTGTATCGTGTGTGGTCTATAGTTGAGTGTTTGTCACTACATTTCCTTCCTCTGTACAGTGTATCGTGTGTGGTCTATAGTTGAGTGTTTGTCACTACATTTCCTTCCTCTGTACAGTGTATCGTGTGTGGTCTATAGTTGAGTGTTTGTCACTACATTTCCTTCCTCTGTACAGTGTATCGTGTGTGGTCTATAGTTGAGTGTTTGTCACTACATTTCCTTCCTCTGTACAGTGTATCGTGTGTGGTCTATAGTTGAGTGTTTGTCACTACATTTCCTTCCTCTGTACAGTGTATCGTGTGTGGTCTATAGTTGAGTGTTTGTCACCTGCATTTCCTTCCTCTTGTCCCGTCCACAATGTATCGTGTGTGGTCTATAGTTGAGTGTTTGTCACTGCATTTCCTTCCTCTGTACAGTGTATCGTGTGTGGTCTATAGTTGAGTGTTTGTCACTACATTTCCTTCCTCTGTACAGTGTATCGTGTGTGGTCTATAGTTGAGTGTTTGTCACTACATTTCCTTCCTCTGTACAGTGTATCGTGTGTGGTCTATAGTTGAGTGTTTGTCACTACATTTCCTTCCTCTGTACAGTGTATCGTGTGTGGTCTATAGTTGAGTGTTTGTCACTACATTTCCTTCCTCTGTACAGTGTATCGTGTGTGGTCTATAGTTGAGTGTTTGTCACTACATTTCCTTCCTCTGTACAGTGTATCGTGTGTGGTCTATAGTTGAGTGTTTGTCACTACATTTCCTTCCTCTGTACAGTGTATCGTGTGTGTGGTCTATAGTTGAGTGTTTGTCACTACATTTCCTTCCTCTGTACAGTGTATCGTGTGTGGTCTATAGTTGAGTGTTTGTCACTACATTTCCTTCCTCTGTACAGTGTATCGTGTGTGGTCTATAGTTGAGTGTTTGTCACTACATTTCCTTCCTCTGTACAGTGTATCGTGTGTGGTCTATAGTTGAGTGTTTGTCACTACATTTCCTTCCTCTTGTTCCGTCCACAATGTATCGTGTGTGGTCTATAGTTGAGTGTTTGTCACTACATTTCCTTCCTCTGTACAGTGTATCGTGTGTGGTCTATAGTTGAGTGTTTGTCACTACATTTCCTTCCTCTGTACAGTGTATCGTGTGTGGTCTATAGTTGAGTGTTTGTCACTACATTTCCTTCCTCTGTACAGTGTATCGTGTGTGGTCTATAGTTGAGTGTTTGTCACTACATTTCCTTCCTCTGTACAGTGTATCGTGTGTGGTCTATAGTTGAGTGTTTGTCACTACATTTCCTTCCTCTGTACAGTGTATCGTGTGTGGTCTATAGTTGAGTGTTTGTCACTACATTTCCTTCCTCTTGTTCCGTCCACAATGTATCGTGTGTGGTCTATAGTTGAGTGTTTGTCACTACATTTCCTTCCTCTGTACAGTGTATCGTGTGTGGTCTATAGTTGAGTGTTTGTCACTACATTTCCTTCCTCTGTACAGTGTATCGTGTGTGGTCTATAGTTGAGTGTTTGTCACTACATTTCCTTCCTCTTGTTCCGTCCACAATGTATCGTGTGTGGTCTATAGTTGAGTGTTTGTCACTACATTTCCTTCCTCTGTACAGTGTATCGTGTGTGGTCTATAGTTGAGTGTTTGTCACTACATTTCCTTCCTCTGTACAGTGTATCGTGTGTGGTCTATAGTTGAGTGTTTGTCACTACATTTCCTTCCTCTGTACAATGTATCGTGTGTGGTCTATAGTTGAGTGTTTGTCACTACATTTCCTTCCTCTGTACAGTGTATCGTGTGTGGTCTATAGTTGAGTGTTTGTCACTACATTTCCTTCCTCTTGTTCCGTCCACAATGTATCGTGTGTGGTCTATAGTTGAGTGTTTGTCACTACATTTCCTTCCTCTGTACAATGTATCGTGTGTGGTCTATAGTTGAGTGTTTGTCACTACATTTCCTTCCTCTGTACAGTGTATCGTGTGTGGTCTATAGTTGAGTGTTTGTCACTACATTTCCTTCCTCTTGTTCCGTCCACAATGTATCGTGTGTGGTCTATAGTTGAGTGTTTGTCACTACATTTCCTTCCTCTGTACAGTGTATCGTGTGTGGTCTATAGTTGAGTGTTTGTCACTACATTTCCTTCCTCTGTACAGTGTATCGTGTGTGGTCTATAGTTGAGTGTTTGTCACTGCATTTCCTTCCTCTGTACAGTGTATCGTGTGTGGTCTATAGTTGAGTGTTTGTCACTGCATTTCCTTCCTCTGTACAGTGTATCGTGTGTGGTCTATAGTTGAGTGTTTGTCACTACATTTCCTTCCTCTGTACAGTGTATCGTGTGTGGTCTATAGTTGAGTGTTTGTCACTACATTTCCTTCCTCTTGTCTACAGTGTATCGTGTGTGGTCTATATATGTTGAGTGTTTGTCACTACATTTCCTTCCTCTGTACAGTGTATCGTGTGTGGTCTATAGTTGAGTGTTTGTCACTACATTTCCTTCCTCTGTACAGTGTATCGTGTGTGGTCTATAGTTGAGTGTTTGTCACTACATTTCCTTCCTCTGTACAGTGTATCGTGTGTGGTCTATAGTTGAGTGTTTGTCACTACATTTCCTTCCTCTGTACAATGTATCGTGTGTGGTCTATAGTTGAGTGTTTGTCACTACATTTCCTTCCTCTGTACAATGTATCGTGTGTGGTCTATAGTTGAGTGTTTGTCACTACATTTCCTTCCTCTGTACAGTGTATCGTGTGTGGTCTATAGTTGAGTGTTTGTCACTACACATTTCCTTCCTCTGTACAGTGTATCGTGTGTGTGGTCTATAGTTGAGTGTTTGTCACTACATTTCCTTCCTCTGTACAGTGTATCGTGTGTGTCTATGTGTGGTCTATAGTTGAGTGTTTGTCACTACATTTCCTTCCTCTGTACAATGTATCGTGTGTGGTCTATAGTTGAGTGTTTGTCACTACATTTCCTTCCTCTGTACAGTGTATCGTGTGTGGTCTATAGTTGAGTGTTTGTCACTACATTTCCTTCCTCTGTACAGTGTATCGTGTGTGGTCTATAGTTGAGTGTTTGTCACTACATTTCCTTCCTCTGTACAGTGTATCGTGTGTGGTCTATAGTTGAGTGTTTGTCACTACATTTCCTTCCTCTGTACAGTGTATCGTGTGTGGTCTATAGTTGAGTGTTTGTCACTACATTTCCTTCCTCTGTACAGTGTATCGTGTGTGGTCTATAGTTGAGTGTTTGTCACTACATTTCCTTCCTCTGTACAGTGTATCGTGTGTGGTCTATAGTTGAGTGTTTGTCACTACATTTCCTTCCTCTGTACAGTGTATCGTGTGTGGTCTATAGTTGAGTGTTTGTCACTACATTTCCTTCCTCTTGTTCCGTCCACAATGTATCGTGTGTGGTCTATAGTTGAGTGTTTGTCACTACATTTCCTTCCTCTTTCCGTGTACAATGTATCGTGTGTGGTCTATAGTTGAGTGTTTGTCACTACATTTCCTTCCTCTGTACAATGTATCGTGTGTGGTCTATAGTTGAGTGTTTGTCACTCTACATTTCCTTCCTCTGTACAGTGTATCGTGTGTGGTCTATAGTTGAGTGTTTGTCACTACATTTCCTTCCTCTTGTTCCGTCCACAATGTATCGTGTGTGGTCTATAGTTGAGTGTTTGTCACTACATTTCCTTCCTCTGTACAGTGTATCGTGTGTGGTCTATAGTTGAGTGTTTGTCACTACATTTCCTTCCTCTTGTTCCGTCCACAATGTATCGTGTGTGGTCTATAGTTGAGTGTTTGTCACTACATTTCCTTCCTCTGTACAGTGTATCGTGTGTGGTCTATAGTTGAGTGTTTGTCACTACATTTCCTTCCTCTGTACAGTGTATCGTGTGTGGTCTATAGTTGAGTGTTTGTCACTACATTTCCTTCCTCTGTACAGTGTATCGTGTGTGGTCTATAGTTGAGTGTTTGTCACTACATTTCCTTCCTCTTGTTGTCCACAGTGTATCGTGTGTGGTCTATAGTTGAGTGTTTGTCACTACATTTCCTTCCTCTGTACAGTGTATCGTGTGTGGTCTATAGTTGAGTGTTTGTCACTACATTTCCTTCCTCTGTACAGTGTATCGTGTGTGGTCTATAGTTGAGTGTTTGTCACTACATTTCCTTCCTCTTGTTCCGTCCACAATGTATCGTGTGTGGTCTATAGTTGAGTGTTTGTCACTACATTTCCTTCCTCTTGTTCCGTCCACAATGTATCGTGTGTGGTCTATAGTTGAGTGTTTGTCACTGCATTTCCTTCCTCTAGTCGAGACACACCACAATGTTTGCGTTGGTATATATTCAGTTGATTGTTTTGATCTGACCTTCTCTCTAGCATGCCGTTTTGTTGTTATATTTCGTTTAAAATATCCCGTCAACTAATGGTTATCTTCAGACAACAGAAAAGAGTGTGACTACAAAATCGGACGTATTTCATATAGGGATAACGCGCCCCATATTGAATATATTCTTAGAGGAATTGCTCCATACAAGCATGGTTAACATAAAAGCGAAATCCAATCCCTATATTTACACTCATACGACTTTTTTATTTATATTTTATGCTATAAAATCGTCATTTGAATTTGACGTAATTATTCAATAAAAGTCGGTCAAAAGTGGGAGGAGCTTACTCAATTGAACAGCGAAAGATGCCTCTTCACGAAAGGTAGAATTATTCATCCGCGACGATAATAAAGTTCAATATTTCATTGTAAAATAAACATGCCAAACAAAGTAAATTTCAGAAAAAAAATTATTTCATCAGATCAGAACTTTAAATATATATT
This sequence comes from Argopecten irradians, assembly GCF_041381155.1. Classification (NCBI taxonomy): domain Eukaryota; kingdom Metazoa; phylum Mollusca; class Bivalvia; order Pectinida; family Pectinidae; genus Argopecten; species Argopecten irradians. The sequence goes on from NC_091149.1 coordinate 33,762,111, forward strand.
AAATTTTGCTAAAAGTTAATATGTAGCGTAATAACATAAAGAATTTGTACTCGGCCACATGGGTGAACCCGACGACCGTTTTTCTGCAGCGAGGCGAAGCTGACGCACGCTTACACACTGGAGTTTGCCGAAGTTGTCAAAACACCGATGTTCAAGTAGCTCAACGTGTTTGAGAATGTCGTCTGACTTGACGATATTACATCCTTGGGATCCCGGTGATTAAATAATCTACGCTTAGATCCATCCCCATCTACAGACGGAACATTTTTACTTGTGTTCGATGGGTACAATGTAGGCCTATTTGAGTGGTGACGCGTAACTGCCAATACGTGGATTACTAGCGGTGCATGTTTTATAATACACATGATTAAATTCTCAAAGAACAAATACAAGAGGATATGTTTATAATTGACCTCTGCCAGAGGGTCTCACGCCCGTCCACCCCAAAGACGCGATCGTAGGATGAACACAGACACAGAGGTAATGTTTACATTTGACAGCACTGCACGTTGCCCTGGTTGGGATATTTTTCTCGTTTCTTTATACAATTGTTAATTTAAAAAATGTTGGTATCATATCTAAATATAAAACATATATGTATTGTTTACATTTTCCTAAAATTCTATGAAAAACAACAATATACACGTAATGTTGTGTCAAAATGTAAACAAAGCCATGTGTTTCTTTAAAAAAAAAGTAGCCCCTTTACGTTGCATAGAACATTTTCATACACAAATTCAAAGTTCAATGTTACCATGCAGTTATGGTAAACAAAATCGGCTAGTACTTGCGTATAGTGAACAAGCCTACCAAGTGTAAATATAAAGTGTTGGTATTGATTGATTATCTGATTTGGTGTGGTTTAGTGTTTACGTCCTATTAACAGCCAGGGTCATTAAAGGACGTCGTCCCATGAATGGGGTGTCTTCCTTGTGTGAAAGTGCTACATGTATCTTACTGAAGTATAAAGACACCTAACAGCGCATATATACTGACAACCGCCACACCAGTCGTCCCACTCCTTTTATGTCGAGCGCTAAGCAAGAGCAGAAACTACCACATTTTTAATAATTGTAATCTGACAAAGCTCCACTTGTTAAACAGGACGTTATGAAAGCCATTGTTCTAAATACATCAGATTCCGAGAAATGTTTACATCAATAGGAACACAGTAACTTACCCCGTTTACTTCAGATTCTGATGCAAAGGTCTTCCTTCAAAAGCAAGTAACATAGTTTATTACTAGGATCATAGAAAACAATTGTCTAGGGGTAGATATGCCAGGCATGATATCCTTGTAACATTATTACTCTATTTTATTAACATCCTGTTACAGGGGGAATTCTCAGCAAACACCGATGAATTTCGATAGTCTAGATCTTACGTTGTGCATAAAAGTATCTCTCTACGAGCTTCATAAAGTTTGTTCAGGTAGTTTTTGTTGAGATGACGATCTCTGAAAGTATCACAATTATAAGCCCTGCTTCTACATATATTGAAGATGCTCTACTTCTTTCGAATTCCCAATCAACTTGTCTTGGAAATATTCTTTGATCAAAGTAAGGTTGTATTTGGTTAAAGCCCCATTATGTTTTGGTGTGAAAAAAATATCGTCATAAAGTACCAAACTTTGCTGAATAGTAGAGCATATATCCTTATGAAAATATCCGCTAATAAAAAATGCCCAACATTTCCATGTTTTTCAAAAACAATAGAAAACCCCTCTTCGGAGAGGGGGAAATCCGTAGTTCCGCCCCAGAGCCAAAACAATCTAGTACGCATGCGTAGGCACATAAAAAGTGGGATTTCCCTAACAAACTTCAACATCATGCATGGCGAACGCAACTCGCCAAACTTATACGTGTCAGCGAACACACATGCGTATGGTGGCTGATTACGGCCATCTCGTGTTGTTGTGTTGTCGCCTTGTCGTGTTGTCGCCTTGTCGAGTTGTCGCGGTCTCAAACTGCGACAACCCGAGATTTAACAGTTAAAATGTCGACTTGTCGCGTTTTTGAACCGCGACAAGTCGACAACACGACAACACGACAAGTCGACAACACGACAAGGCGACAACACGACAAGTCGACAACTCGACAACACGACAAGTCGACATTTTACCGCGACAACACGAGATTCTGTACGCGCTAATTAGCGTGTTTGAAATGTCGACTTGTCGTGTTGTCGACTTGTCGTGTTGTCGTGTTGTCGACTTGTCGCGGTTCAAAAACGCGACAAGTCGACATTTTAACTGTTAAATCTCGGGTTGTCGCAGTTTGAGACCGCGACAACTCGACAAGGCGACAACACGACAAGGCGACAACACAACAACACGAGATGGCCGTAATCAGCCACCATACATGCGTCTGTTGGAACGTGGTGAAGAGGGAGACCAATTCTTCAAACAACGACAATTTAGCGGTCAAGTTGCTCGATCGCGATCGACTGCACGTTACGAACCCACGCATTCCACGCGTGGACCTAAAATTCATGTTGTACATGTAACTTATGTATTTACATGTAGTTTCTATATAAAACTAGGCTAAAACTATTTAAAAAGTGTTTGTTCTTGAATGGAAAGCAAGCAATTAACAAAATTATAATTACTATTTTATTTGCTGATCTTATGTATTTTGTATTAACGATTTATAGATGCCTATATGGCCTAATCTGGCTTTATTGAAATGTACATCGAAACCGAACACACGTTTGTGTTACCTGATGAGGCCTCCCATGGGGTGGCTCGACAAAACTCGTAAACAAATGAAAGTAAACACAAACACGCCATGTCGTTACCTGCTATATAGATCTTACACTTTGGTTCTTTGTCTAACAATACAGCGATGTATACATCTGGTAAGCCCACATGTTCTACCCCATCGAAGACCGAACATAAACTTGGCCAGTGTATCGGCATTATCAGATATATCCATGACAAGTGATCATGATCATGAATTACTAACTGAGTACAATCCACATTGTAGCATAAAATTATTAGTATGAACTTTAAAATTACTACATGCAGAAACATAATTATGTTTATGTTACATGTAAAGATACATGTATATGAACCACAGATGTTTGGCTCTATTTTTTCTACACACACACACACACACATATGTATATATATATGTGATACTGTGTCAGTATATAAAGAGAGAAAAATGTCTATAGAGCCAAACACCTGTGAATGAACCACATGTAGGCCTATGTGATTCATATCATCTCATAATTCACTGCATGCCAGGGACAGGAAAAGGAATGCATGTACAAAATGTAGAATAATTTGGTTTGATTGAATAGTACTAAGAAATGAAGTATAAAAACAGTCAGTTAATGATTTCTAAATATCCGTTTTAATAAGACTGGTAAAGTCCTAGCAGGTATCACGAACCTATTTTTCTTACATATTTTATTTAGCGCATAATCTTTTAGACTTGCTCCATAAATCGAACTTTTTCTATGAAAACAAATAGGCTGAATGCTAATAAACATAATTCACGTTCGGCATAAAATGGAATGCACACTCGTGAAATTAGAGAAATTTCAGTTTCAATTCCCTTTTCCTTTTTACATGTATACCGTACTAAGAATTACGTACTGACGGAAATTGATAGTCCGCCAGGTAGCATCATGGGTCAAAATAATATATGTTGTGTCTTTTTAATGATGAAATAGTCTGACAATATTTATATCCCCTTAGTTCACTCTAATACTGACGTTTGTACGAATATAAATGCGAGTCTTTGATTACTTTAATTCGTTCCGTGTACATAAAACTGTAGGCATACATGTATATTTAAAAATGCCCATACGATAATTAAGACTCATGCACCTGGTAATCAATACTTGATGTATATACACGCGTACTCTGATGAAATGTATGATGATCCTTTTCTAACCACACGAAACGTAATCGAGAAACATTTAATCAGTTAATTATACAGAAATGAAATCTCGACAGGTATCGGTATATAGCCCCCCGGTTGGAATATATACCAGAAAATTTTTACATGTATAATTGATAAAAAAACATAAAGGAGGTAATAGCAACGGTATATATGTCAATTAAGTGCTGGGTCCTAACAAACACATACATGTTGGGTACATGAATACTGAGAATAGATATGTATAGATGTAATATACGATATGTATACTATCGTATATATATATGTGCAGTAACCGTGTTGATAACGAGCAAAGTAATATATATATAATACAGACATGTCTCAACATACAGATTGACGTATCTCGACTAGCACCGATTCCAGTAATCTTTCATCTACATGTACTATCACATATTTCATAGACATAAGAATATCGTAATAAGATACCCAAAGAAGAAATAGAAAGCAGTTATACATGTATATAGTAAGCTATTGGTCCACCTCTTTACATATGTTCTAAGTATTTTAGATATACTGTGCTCTCCTAACTCTCAAATTATGAATAGATTAGTAGTATCATGATATTTACTTATCAATATATAGTTTGGGATAAATACTGTATTTATCTCAAATTATTACACGAGAGGAAAGTTAAAATCAACCGATCATTACCAAAATTGACACGGCCACGTGTTTATATTGGTACGATAAAATACCCCATATGGTACCCCATGTACGCATTTCACTATTTACATCCACTATTTTTCGATTAATACGTATTCTGTATTAAGCTTTATATAAACTATATGTAACCTTTGACAGGACACATTTATAATTTGTGAAGTCTGATATGTATCATATACTAAAACAATTATAGAACATTGTATTGCTCACCGTTTGCTCAAAACTGCCCTCTCTCTCTCGGCCATGCGTGTTTTTGTTTACTATCCGGGTACCGAACATACGTATACACGAGGTATTTTTAACTATGCAAATCAACCCGTTCTATTTTAAGAATTCTTTACTAATTGATAATTGCGTAATTATCTTCATTGGAAAGAAACCAAATGAAGAACCTTTCATAAGGGATGTTAATATATATTTTAGCAAAGTTTGGTGAAAGCATAATGGGACTTTAAATGTGCCGGCCTTGTAGGTAGGGTGTTAGAATTGTATACCTATTGCATGATCGTAAAAAGCGACTAAATTTAGAATCTTATATTTTCTTTCTTCCTAAATTACTTTGTTCTTCCTAACGTCTCCCTTGACACCACCTCACTTTTGGCCTTGAGTTGAGCGCTCGCCCCTGTGAGGAAGGTTCTGGGTTCTGTCCCCTGGCCGAGACACACCAATGTCTTTAAAAATAGTAGTTTCTGCTCCTGCATAGCGTTCAGCATACAGGGAGTGGGACGACTGGTTTGCCCGTTGTCAGTACAATGTGACCGGGTGGGGTGTGTTGCTTGGTGTCTTCGGCGGCAAGCTTCAGTGATATAGCACTATAAAGAGGGCAACAGCTCCACTATACAAGAAGACACAACACGAACATACCGCAGTCTACTCGCACTTCACACACGCTACACACTACATACATGGGATGCAGTCCTTACATGACCCTGGCTGTTAATAGGACGTTAAAATTATCATACATGTACATATTATGTGATATGGCTTAATTAACATTCTAGCAACAGCTAAGCACATTCAAAGATGTACTATCCCAGAGATTTAGATAGTATGTCTCTGCTATACGGTATCCTTTCGTTCCACGTTTCACTGTTGCAAACCACTGTAATTTCTTTACTCTTGTAAACGGTGGTTTACAACAATATAACGTGACGCTACCCAAATTGGTACACTTTTTGAAGAAAATCGCTAAAATTTCCTCACGTGTGCTTGAATCCAGATTTTTCTTTTAACTTTCCACAAATAGATGCCTTCAGCTTTGTTTACTTGTCAGCAGTGCATATATTTATAATTAGAGAGCTTTGAAGCATGCCCGGTCCAGCTATGTATTTCAGCAAGTTTGAGTACCCAAAATGGTACACCTCCTAAATTTGATTTTATTGATAAATGTCTGGACATGATAAAAAATGTTTAAATTCATTTAAAGAAAGTTCAAACATTTTTTAGTTGATTTAACACCTTCCTGTTCGGGTGTTTTTGGTGTACTAAATAATTGATAATTTTTTTATATCTTATTTTCCACACGTTGGCTGCATAGAACCACAAATTGCTATACATCATTGATTAGTATATCACCTGAAGGTCATTTTTCTAAATATAGTTTTCACCTTTTACCTTTATGGTAGTTATGGTAGGAACAACAACACAAACTGTAAATTTGAAGTTTCAATGTAAACTACAGATGATTATGAAGATAATCCTATGAGATAGCCCATTAATTACGTTCAACATCATTTTGGCAAGAGATTATCTGTGTGACAATGAAAAAAATAGCAGCTAAAATGACAATATTGGATTAAGTTAGTAGTTACACATGATTAAGTTAGTAGTTACACATGATTAAGTTAGTAGTTACACATGATTAAGTTAGTAGTTACACATGATAAAGTTAGTAGTTACACATGATTAAAGTTAGTAGTTACACATGATTAAGTTAGTAGTTACACATGATTAAGTTAGTAGTTACACATGATTAAGTTAGTAGTTACACATGATTAAGTTAGTAGTTACACATGATAAAGTTAGTAGTTACACATGATTAAGTTAGTAGTTACACATGATTAAGTTAGTAGTTACACATGATTAAGTTAGTAGTTACACATGATTAAGTTAGTAGTTACACATGATTAAGTTAGTAGTTACACATGATTAAGTTAGTAGTTACACATGATAAAGTTAGTAGTTACACATGATTAAGTTAGTAGTTACACATGATTAAGTTAGTAGTTACACATGATTAAGTTAGTACAGTTAGTAGTTACACATGATTAAGTTAGTAGTTACACATGATTAAGTTAGTAGTTACACATGATTAAGTTAGTAGTTACACATGATTAAGTTAGTAGTTACACATGATTAAGTTAGTAGTTACACATGATTAAGTTAGTAGTTACACATGATTAAGTTAGTAGTTACACATGATTAAGTTAGTAGTTACACATGATAAAGTCAGTAGTTACACATGATAAAGTTAGTAGTTACACATGATTAAGTTAGTAGTTACACATGATTAAGTTAGTAGTTACACATAGCATAGTAAAGCATTGAGTTAACTACGGTAATTAAAAATTCAAAGTAGTATAAAAATTAAAATACATGTGTATAATATTAATATCATTATATATGTAAATCGGCAAGACACAAGGGAGGTAAGTTATATTCTTGCACACTACTCATTGTTTTGGAGGAAACATTTTGCTTTTACTCCCAATTTGTCATGAACTTGGAATATGAAAGATGGTGTAACATCTTCGTCGTAAGACTTTGTTTCCATTCATATTACAAAGATGACATGTTTATTTTTACAAATGTATATATCAAAACGGGAGATTACTTTTGGCATTAATTGAGAAGCAGAAGCAATAAAAGTTTTGCTGTAAGAACATTTTAATCCCGTGGGAATGTTGGAGATCTATGGTTACGATCAATTGTTATGTATATATTTGCATGAGTACAAATCATCATTATCGTGGCATTGCTGAATGGTATGTAGGCTTACTCATACATGCTACTAGAGTGGATCCAGGCACAGGTTTACAACGCGAAAAAAAAAAAAAAAATGCTAAAATTAAGTTTTTTTTTTTTTTTTTTTTTTTTTTTGCGCGTCCTAAACCTGTGATCCAGGAATGACGGTATTTACTGGGTTTTTTTTAAGCCCATCATCTGATGATATTGAAATCGCCTTTCGTCCGTGGTCCGCCCGTCCTTTCTTCCGTCCGTCCGTCAGTTAACAATTCTTGTTACCGCTATTTCTCAGAAAGATCTAAGGGATCTTCTTTTCAAATTTCATATCTACGTTCCCCTAGGGCCCTAGCTGTGCATATTGTGTTTTGGGACCGAGCGGTAAACAAAATGACTGATCGGCCGCCATCTTGGATTTTGATAGTTACAGTTCGAAAAGCAAGGAAAAGATCCCTCTGCCATATGTCAGACTTAGACCATTTTTGTGGGCGGCAAGTCCCTCTAGGATCTGTTGTTTCTTTGTGGGAAAGGAAGACACGTGATTAAACAGTACCGACATTCTGATAACCAGTACCTACATATGTATAGCCTTAGTTGCCATCTTTGTGACCGAAAGGTTTGTTATTATTGTGGTAAGAGCGAGATAATGCACGACCAGAACGGTTTCAAACCCGGGACCATCCGAACTCTTGCCGGATGCTCTACCAATTGAGCTGCTTGGTTGTCGGCTATCGATCTGATCCAGAACCGTTACATTAGTATTATCCCCTTAATTTTCATTCATCGCCCCCAAATACTCCACACACAAATCGGGTGTTTTTTAATATTAAACACTATCCTATATATATGATAAGCAACCAAGTCAAGTTCTGATTTTCTGTACATGTATGACTCAAATTCAATTCAAATCACTTCATTTACGAATGATATCAATCAAGTGTTGTATTTATCTAGATCCTAGAGAAAACCGTATGTTTTAGAAAATAGCCGCTGCCCTTTGGCCAGTTCCTTAGAGCTGTGTAACCATTTATACATGTACACATTAAATCGTTTTATTTACTGTTAACCGTTTTCATACGGATGCTGTCGATCAATTGTGAGAAGGATTGTTGTAAATGATATTTATAAATATAAACCAAATTCTTTATACATTTCATTAACAGGATGTTATTACAAATTGATTTGTATTTTTTTAAACTATGTAGCAGAGTCATCCATGATATTATGTCTTCCTCTGATATTTTCATTTGGTTGTGTAAAATAGTGGAAATGACAGATCTGACTTGTAATCAGTATGACTTATATGTTTATGGAGTTATGAACTATAAGACTACTAGTATATAATCTATATTTTACATATGAACCACAAGACTACTAGTATATATAATCTATATAACTTCATTTTTTTTTCAAATCCAATAACTTTCAATTTTCAAATACTATTACAATATAAATAATATCTATTTATCTTGAAAACAGTTTATATGTTATCATCGGATTATAGGCACTGATTCTGATACTAGAGTCAACATTTTGATGCAAACAATTAAGGGAGCAGTATGAGGTATATGCATATGTAAAATGTATATACACACTTAATTATAATGCACCGATCGTCACTCACAAAAAAGGCGATTTGAATTTACCAACCAAAACGTGTGTTACAAATAGTTCGTATGTTCATCCTATCCTAAGTCTATTTCAAAACGGATCCAGAGCACCTGTTATTTGTGCACGAGATCTACACGTACGTACAATAGAAATATGCCTATCACGACTTACCCGTCTCAACTACGTACAGTTGGTATAGTAGACTAAAGGTTACACCCTTGTGCACACGGAGTGCACTACGTTTAGACTACAGGTAGACACGGAGTGCACGAGGTTTAGACTACAGGTAGACACGGAGTGCACAAGATTTAGACTACAGGTAGACACGGAGTGCACAAGATTTAGACTACATGTAGACACGGAGTGCACTACGTGTGAACACGGTGTCCACTACAGGTGGACATCGTGTCCAGGTACATTGAGACCTAGACAGACAAGGTGATGTGTTACAGTTAGGGATCGGGGAAGAATAAGTTCTTCAATTTGAAATAATAATAATTATAAATTTTAAGTGGTTTTTTTTTTAATTACAACATCTACAATTTAATGTACAGTATATATAACTATCATGATATAACTATATATTACAATATTTTTTAGTATACACGAATAAAACCTTTTCACTGCAAAAGTAATAAAGATTGATTTATATTCATTAAGTATATATATATTATTTACATCAAGCATTTTCACAAGTTAAAAACAACTTTGAATTGCAGCAAAAACCAGTCCTAATGTGCTTTTGAGACACCTTTTCTTTTATAAATAAGCTATCAGTAATGCAATCATATACCGGGTAATACATAGCTTTTTAAACAAAAAGATTTGGTGCCTATCAATCAGTTTGTCTAGCGATACCCTTTTAGATCGTCTTTCATTAAAATATATACACTTTTATAATGTTTTTCTTGCTATTTTAAGTTCTAAAAGTATATTGTTCGTAAAAATAGCTTAATTACATATTCTTTATTGAAAACTGAACGTCTTTAAAAGATCATGCAGAATTAAATCCACTTCAAACTATACGCGACGTCCTCCACATATTGGTGGCTAGTCTACCTACAAGTACCCAATTAAGCTTGTTTTGATTCTTAATTACCGGTACACACACAATAAGTTTATGATCCCAACCCCGCAAGTTATCTTGATCGTATATTGCGTCATGGTCCAATAATTATAACTTGTCAAACATACAGGTAAGCCACAGTATCCAGCTATACAGGTGCCTCAAGGTGACCATCGATAGATGGCCAGAGGCAGAATCGTTGCCTTCTGTGTTTGCACGGCTTTATGAAAATGGGGCAGTATCTTTATTATCATAATATTTGAAAATATTTTAGAATTGTTTCTATGGAAGTTTGTTAAGACAAACAAATATACTTTACCGTTTAAAAATCATATAGGTTCATGAGTTTGAAACACATAAGTACCATTCTTATTAGATACTTAGATACATGTACATACTTGTTGTAGAGCCTGGGGTAAACATGTACACTGGTTCCCGGGGGGGGGGGGGGGGGGGGGGGGGGTTAGATTGGGATGAGGTATGAGGGTAAAAACTAGCTGGCAAAACATATAGTAAGTGATGCTGAATACACCTCAATTATTGTCAACAACCGTGAAGTGGAGCTGACGATAGCTGTACAATGCGTAAATCATACCAATAATACATATATATATTATAATCAAAATTAATGTAGATTAGGTACTTATTCAACATTGTAATATGGTATTTTATATACATAGTAATGATAATGAGGTTTCTGATATATGTAAAAAGCCAGTGTACAAAATTAAATTAATAAAAAGATATTGGTATGAAATATGATATTCCAATAATCTTGAAATAAATGTTTCAGTTAACTATACACTTGGTATTTAGATTATTTTTAATTTTAATATATAAAGCTTCATTATCAAATAAATTAAAATGCACTACCAGTTAAAACACATATCCCTATTGACTAGCATTGTTGTATAACTGTACGTATTTGTGTGATGAGTACAATGTATGTATGTAGAGAGGCTGTCACCTAAGTACAGCATGCTATAATATAAATGGACCTCCTGGGGTTGGGATAAGGTACTACATGTATACAGGTGTTGTTAGCTATATAGTCTGTGATACACTTGACTGAACATATTGAAGGGTGCCCAAAGAAAGCCCCATATATATGTGTTACCTACGTGCTACTAGTCCCGCTATTTCACACATTTTAAATTAAGAAAGTTGAAATCCATCCGTTTCATAAAATTTTTGATGATTGAACTGGTTTCAACGACGTCTAAAACTAACATTAAGTGCTAATGCTTCAAAATTGATGAGAGTTTATTATGCATCGTTTCTATGGACGCTCAAGGGACAATACTCTAGATTGATTTTCTATACATGTACAGAATTTGAAGTACTCTCACAGATGCCTAAGGACTTTTTTTCAGTGGTAATAATAACCTATGATTCCATCAGAAGGGAGTTTCCGAGGCCGCAGCGTTGACCGTCCGAGGTCAGAATCACCGTAATCTCGCATTCAGCATCCCATAATATGAAGGCGATGCTATTTTCAGATCTCACACTAGCAAAATACATCGAGTAATTTGAGTAGTTTTTGTTAATTTCTATGTCTGTAATCTTCAGCAGAATTTATATATATATTTCTATTTAATTTAGATAAATAGTCACCCGATATTTCAACGATATTAATTAAAAATTAATTAATGTCGTGGAATTTGTCAATGTTTTACGTTATATGTTTCATAAGAAATGTAGAACAATACATTTATGCTATATTTTGCTTCTTGGTTATGTAAATTTGCCTGAGTGAATTGTCTCTTTAAGGATAGTTCAAACATTTTTTAGTTGATTTAAGCTACATATCTGTCAAAAATATCCCATTCAGCAATTGTTTTCCGTGTTTTGAAATATATGGTGTTTTTAGGGTTGTCACACGACGTCGTTTCCCGGATTTTTTTTCACAATTTCATTATTTCCATGTTAAAATAGAGATAGGCCTAATAAGCAACAGAAAAGAATATAATTTAAATGTTCGCGGGATAAAATCCTTTTAGTCTATTCGATTATCTCTATTTTATCAACATACCCAAGAGGTTCCGAAAGAACCTAGAACTGCGCGTGCGTAGTAACACGTGTGTCAACATCCGCCAGCTGTGGCACATGGATAAAGATGCCAACTTGACAAGTGTTAAATCTCCGCTGTGGTGAGTACGTACGCTGATGTTCAGCTTTTAGTTCAACATATATACGTCATGTAAGAGATGATAATCGCGAAAACTTATCTAGATCATCGATCGTGCCCTAAATACCACTAAGTTCAAAATATTTTCAGCCGGCTTCATGTTACACGGACAACTCAACTGGGATAACTGTCAGATGCTACATGTTTCTGACTATAGCTAGGAACAAGTAGTCTACTGTCATCAAGTGTACATTACCGAATCAGTAAGCTGATGATTATCATTCACTTAGAGAAATTAACGTCTGGTGTTTTATCACATACAATGTACATGTAGATCTACCTGAGTTACAATGCATACTACATGCATATATGAGAATACATGATTAGTGGTTGATGGGATTTAGTTTTAGCTCACCTCATCCAAACAAAGGGTCTAGAGGGCTGGTGCACAGGTACTTAGCTCGCTGACAAAAAAAACACCTGGTATATATATAGTATAGTATAAGAGATATATATTACTTTTATACATATAAATTTTTTTTGTCAGCAAGCTAAGTCATATATATATATTTTTTTGTTAGCGAGCTAAGTACCTGTATGTAATGTATGTCACTGGGTACTGCACTGCGTCAACATTTCCTTTAAATCACTACTAGTCACAGAGGTCTAAATGGATTGTAACCAAACTTGGCCTAAAATTTTGGCTCTGAACCCTCGTGGGCAGGAAGGGCAGGGCTCAATAGAGGAAATAGAGATCAATCCTTTAAATCGCTACTACATGTACAGTAGTCATAGAGTTCTTCATGGATTGAAACCAATTTGACCAGAAACATCCTCTTGGGACTGGGAACAGATCTAGAGCTTGTATAAATTTTGGCTCTGACCCCCTGGAGCAGAAAGAGTGGGAACCAATAGGGTAATTAGAGGCACATCTTTAGATTCCTTCAGAAAAAAAAAAAACTGTATTCAGAAAATTACTTGGCATTACAAACCAGGTGAGCGATACCTGTACATGCCATTTGGACCTCTTGTTTAAAAGTTACAAAACACTATGAAGTTTTTGTACATAATTATGTATTTATTGAATGGTTAATACATTAATTGTTTCTGATGTATTGAGTTATGTATGTTGATGTTCATGTATTTTTACATTCAATTTATATATATTCTGATTATAGGTGAGAAAACGTTGCATAATCAGCAATTGATGCAAAAGTCTGATATCTTGAAGACAGAAGAGGGAAATTTGTGAAAATGGAAATATTTTCCATTGAAAGAAATTGTCGTTATCTCCAAACATTGATTTTACTGTGTTTTATATGGATGAGTTTATTGACTGTGGTGAATGGTGAGGATTTCTATGAACTCCTTGGTATCTCAAAAAGTGCCACCACAAAGGAGATCAGAAAAGCTTTCAAAACTTTAGCTATTACTAAACATCCGGATAAAAATCCAGTAAGTATATAAAGCCTATATATATACCCCTTGGTGACAACATATACAGGTTGTCCCAAAAAACATGTCCCGACTTTGACATGTAATAACTTTTGCAATACTAAACCTTTTTTGAAAACTCAAAATGATTTAGAAAGTAGGAGTATCCAAATTTAACTTAAATGAGTACAAATGTACATATTACGTCATCATTATGTGTGATGACGTCATAATAGAAATGATGACATCATCGATGATGTCACATTTTGGTGACTTTCCAGCACCATAAAGATTCAGGCTGAAGTTATTTAACTCTACAATGCGGTCGGTATTTCCCCTACTTTAGTAAATGAAATGCTATGAAAATGTCATCCCAGGTATGCAGTCCATCATCAGGAAGCAGATTTACAGAATTGTGAAGTGGTGATGGAATTTCAGGGACAGAATTCATCATGCCATCAAAAAGAAGGGCGGACACCTCGCGCCCATTCTTTAACTAAAAGTTATTGATTTTCTGAACAAATCGCAATATAAGCGAAATATGACTTTCTCTCTATTTCCAATATAAGTATTAACAAAAAGATATTTATCTGGCTTGTTATATATCATTGTACAGAGCAGATCACTACCTTTCTAATGGTATATAGATCAAATTCCTCCATCCATTAAAATATTTTTTGTAAAGCGTCAAACTCGGGACATGTTTTTTGGGACACCCTGTAAATACCAGAACACTGTATATGATTAAGGCTATTGAACTTAATGTGCTTTTGTAACAAACCCTTACATATAATTCTGTATCGATCATTATTGGCCATTGTATTGTTTTCTAAAATCATTATACTATAAAGATACTTATTATGTATAGATTTGTTTGATATTTGGTTAAAGATGTTCCACCGCTGACAAATGATATTTTTTCACTATTAAAAATACGAGCAGACGATTTAGTATTTTTCTTCAGTTGCAAAAGTTACTTACTTTACACCATTACCACCATTGAAAAGTTTGAGCTTCTAGTTTCACTTCAAGTTAAAGTTACAAAAAATGATTAATTGCATCCTGAAAAAAATCTGTGGCACTATATCCTATATGGAATTAAGCACTTCAATTTAATTTTTCTTCCACCTCTGTAATCTGGCACATATTCTCCAATCCAAATCACTGATTAGCTTAAAATTAGTTATCACTATCACTACCAGGTAGATATAACTGTTTCTACCACAATAGGCGATGTTATTCAATTCTCAGGGTATCAAATAAACGAGGCAGCTGTTGATTAACAATTTGTTTATATCACTCGTGGTATAAACTTTGTACGCATTCTGATTGACTGACACAATGAACTTTGACTGAACTTCGTCTTTCTCAGTGTCGTGTCATCATTTGTCAACGTCATCAATAATCGTGTGACGTCATGCTGTGTTGTATTCGCCGCTTGATGCCAAAACTGCTGTTGGATTGCATACTTATCCTAGTCGTATTTCTTTTGTAACTTTTGAAAAATAAATCACTTGTGTGGAATAAAATTCCATATTCAACAACCACTATTTCTGTATGTATACCTCATATGATCATTGTAATCTTTTAGGATGATCCTAATGCTCACGACCGATTCCTTAAATTAACACGTGCGTATGAAGTGCTGAAGGACGAGGATTTAAGAAAAAAATATGATACTCATGGGGAGGAAGGCTTAAAGGAAGATTTCCACGGAGGGAGGCAGTACGAAAGCTGGAAGTTCTATCAAGAGGAATTCGGTAAAAAAAAATCATTGTTGAATGATGGAATAATCTTTAAATTACATATCCTGTTATATTAGATACAGAGAGATAAATTAAAAATTATAGATTAATAGTGAATGGACTTGACTTTGAGAGCAGATATATTGGTTATCAGTTATACTGTATACTAGTATATATCAATTGTATTATATAAAGAACATTTTGTATTTGTTACACCATATTTAGACTGGCCACCAGTCTCTAGAATATTAAACAAATCACTAAAATTGGCTTGATTATTTTTGTCTCTACTATATGCCTGATTCTAAGACCCCAAGTTTTAAACTAGGGGGAGATAATCTAGTAAAGAACTCTGCTGAGAAAGTCTTATCAGCAACTTAGGGTCTGGTGGCCAGTCTACACCATATTGTGTAGATTTATTTATTGTATCGGGGTGTAACAGCTGTGTTAGTCATTGTTAACAAGGAGTGAGCGTTGGAAGGACATAAGTCATACTCACCTTTTTACAGCCGTGTGGTTGTAAATATTTCCTACACAGATGTTAATCCACAGTAGAATATAATCTTTAAACAAACTATTGCAGTTTCAGTTTAGTTTTCATTATTATTTTGACAAAATAGTGATACATTGTGTTTGTAAAAACAAACTTATTGCTTTTTAAATGTTGGTACAATTATAAAACCTTTCCCCTAGCCATCTTGCTAATCTCTTTCTGTACTTAATGACCCTCAACCAACATTAGTACAACAGTTCACCAGCTGTCAATCAAACGACCATCACATTGTATATAATGCTCCAACATTTGTTCTGAAATCGAATAGGAACATAATTTGTGTACATATACATGTATGCATATGGCTGTGCGTCATTTTACATATTAGTTAATAGGTGTTTTTTATTCCAAGAAATGGTTTAAAATATAACATATGTAATCCTAATTGATTACCCTGTTTATCTATTATGTATTCTATGTAGTATTATATCTTTTACAGGTATTTATGACGATGATAAGGAGATCATCACATTGAGTCGGTCAGACTTTGGTGAGTGTGACTAAGCTATATAATGAATTAATAAAATAATTGTTACACATGAACATGTAGATAAGTATAAAGTAAGTAGGCTAGAAATGAAAGTGAATAATATTATTATACCTCACTTTCATTTAGAATGTTCTGATTAAACTTGATTACATGACATTGAATAAGTTAGATATTTCCCCGGAATTAAAAGGTGAGGGAAATAACCCCTTTGAAGCTCCGCACGTGACCGGAAGTTGACGTCATCTGCAAAGTCAACCAACAATGACAACGCTGTTGCTTATTTTTTGCAGCCCGACACATTTATCAATGTTGATGTTGGAAAATATCTTCATAAGCTCTTTTACCAGAGATTTTTTTCTTTTAATTCTGTTTGGTATAATAAAAAAAATATGTCCCTGTGTGTTGGGATACATCTAGAATTGTCTCCCTTGAAAGAGTCATTTTCTCTTTGGCTTCGCCCTCTAGAAAATAACTCTTTCCAGGGAGACAATTCTAGATGTGTCCCTCCACAGAGGGCCATAATTGCATATTATCCTACGTGAAGGACCAATGTCCATGACCAATGTCAGATGGACATTGTCGGCATGTTATTTCATGTTGAGTATCGATACCCTTGTGGTATGCTAGGCAGTTCTATGGATTGGTAGCCAAAGTAACTGTTGAATTTGAGAATAAAATATAACGCAATGAAGTAGATTATTAAAGGTTTATGTCATGGCGCCGTGCCAGTTGTCTGTTGGTCAACATTTCCTTTAAATTGGTACTACAGTCATAGCATCCAAGTTTTGTCAGAAACATTCTGAGGGGAAGGGGAGCAGGCGGTGCGTAATAGGGGTAAACAGTGATGAATTCTTTAAATTGCTACAGGGAAATTAGAAGTAAATCATTAAAATCCTTCATAAAATAAATCCAGGAGAGCAGTACAGGTACTCTGGGCCTCTTGTTAGTAGATGAATGTTTTACGTTTCCAGAACAGTCCGTGGAGGGAACTGATGATATCTGGTTTATAAACTACTACTCACCTCATTGTGGCCATTGCCATGACCTGGCACCTCACGTATGTATATCTAAATTAGTATGATACTTACCGCAGGTTGGTGAGTTTTCTCCGGGTACTCATACTTCCACCTTTGAAATAGACAAAATTTGATTGCACACAAAAATAAGTTTGTTCAACGCAGGCATTTTTCTTCTGTAATGAATTATTTCATAGTTATAGTAAAGCCAATGGGATTTAGTACACCTGTTATTCTAAAATCCAGAGTGGTTTATTGAAGATATTGTAAGTAGAATAATTACTGTCATCACTGTCAGTACAAACAAATCTTTGTTCTAAATTTACACTGTTCATTCAGAGAAATCTCCTTGCTGATACTAATTTCTATAATCTTTGCTGATGATTATACTCCGATTTTCTCTTATATTTATCACAGTTTTAGGTACACTTAATTCACATGAAACTATAAAAAAAGGTTAAGTGACTTTTCTGTTGACAGTGGCGAGAGGTGGCCCAGGAGTTAGAAGGTGTGATCAGGATCGGAGCGGTGAATTGTGAAGATGACTGGCAACTTTGTAGGATGCAGGGAATTCGCTCATATCCCTCCCTTATTATGTACCCAGCGGTGAGTTGTCTCCCTTAATTATATAATATGTTAGAAATGTCCTATGTTTGACTAAGCATTGAGTTATCTCCCTTTATACTATTAATTATACTTGGTCCTAAATTTTCTGTATTCTGCCATGAGTAGTCTCCTTTGATTTCCCCATGATATTCCAGTCATGTGTTGTCTCCCCTTTCATTGGTTTGTAAAGCGTTTGTCAAGTATATGATCTATAGATTGTCTCATTTTAGTTCTGATTTTTTTATCTCCCGCTTTCACTGTTTTTTTTTTTTTTTTAAATATTCATAATAGGACTCGGATGTGTTCGCCCCGCACTTTCATTGGCCCCTATTTGGCTGAGTCATGGCCCTTTGATTAAGAAAAATGGCATTTTTGCCTGGTTCCATTTAATTACTCTCCCAAATATTACCAGATTTTCTCAAAATAAAAGTCTTAGGGCCTTGGCCAAGTTGGATCAGGACTTTAATTGGATCCTATTTGGCTGAGTTATGTGTCCGTTCAATAACTCTTGCAAATATTATTGGATGGCACTTTCATAGGATTCTTTTTTGCGGAGTTATGGGCCTTTGATTAACAAAAGTAGGGTATATAAATTCCACGAATGAGCATGTTAAGTAATCACTCATTGATGATGATCTTGGTAATCCTTGAGATAAAAGATGCCAACAATTGATAACAATTGACGTTACAAAACTGCTAACTAATTAAAAAATGTAAAATTGTTATAGAAAGAGAAGTACCACGGAGAGAGGATGACAGGCCCGATGGTTAGATACGCCCTAAAACAGGTGACAGCTTCAGTGGTGGATCTATGGAGGGGCAACTTTGACAGTTATACCACTAACTCCGACAACGATCGGCCGTGGCTCATCACATTCTGTGGGGACGGGGGAGGTGAGGATACCTACGGAATGTTCCATTTTAGTTTGATTACCTGGTATAAAATGGAAAAGTCTCCAATTAAGGGAACTAGACATCATTTTCATATTCATAATTAGAAGAATGATATATTGTTGGAAGTATCATAATTCCTATTTCCTGTAAAATCTTTATTTATTAATTTCAGTCAGTTATCACATTGAAAGACAAGGAACCTGTAACACAGTAAACTCTATCTTATTTGTGTTACAGACTGTTTGACAAAGAGCACTTGTATCAAACTGGCAGCCATGTTGGTGAGTGGTTTTAGCTAAATCTCTTTCATTTGTTGAAACATTGCAAACATAAACAATTTTAATGGAGCTAGCTTATGAATGTCATTATCTAGATGAAAACCTATGTTGAAACAGAAATACATTTAACATGATTGAAGCTGTTTTTATGAATGGAATTTTTACGATTGTATGAGTTGTTGTACGTATCGAACAAGAAAATTTGATTTTCATAATATAAATGAATAAGGGATTTTGTTAGCATAATAATCGTACAGTGTTTGTTGTACACAACAGCTGCAAAGAATATCAGCAAGGAGATCGTTGCCGCTCTTATTAATAAGGAATTGAGAATTAAAATATGGAAGAAAGCTTTCAAAAGAAGCAAAATGAAAATTGTGTACAATTTTACATGTATCATTCACCTAGAAGTCCCAGAATATGGTCCCTGATTTGTATTTACCTTACACCTAGAAGTCCCAGAATAGTTCCCCGATTTGTATTTACCTTACACCTAGAAGTCCCAGAAAGGTCCCTGATTTGTATTTACCTTACACCTAGAAGCCCCAGAATAGGTCCCTGATTTGTATTTACCTTACACCTAGAAGCCCCAGAATAAGGTCCCTGATTTGTATTTACCTTACACCTAGAGCCCAGAATAGTCCTGATTTGTATTTACCTTACACCTAGAAGCCCAGAATAGGTCCCTGATTTGTATTTACCTTACACCTAGAAGTCCCAGAATAGGTCCCCGATTTGTATTTACCTTACACCTAGAAGCCCCAGAATGTCCCTGATTTGTATTTACCTTACACCTAGAAGCCCAGAATAGGTCCCTGATTTGTATTTACCTTACACCTAGACAAACCCCAGAATAGGCCCGATTTGTATTTACCCTAGAAGCCGAACTGATTACTTACACTGAAGCCCAGAATAGGTCCTGATTTGTATTTACCTTACACCTAGAAGCCCCAGAAAAGGTCCCGTTACTTCAGAATAGGTCCCCGATTTGTATTTACCTTACACCTAGAAGCCCAGAATAGGTCCCTGATTTGTATTTACCTTACACCTAGAAGCCCCAGAATAGGTCCCTGATTTGTATTTACCTTACACCTAGAAGCCCCAGAATAGGTCCCTGATTTGTATTTACCTTACATGTAGAAGCCCCAGAAATGGTCCCTGATTTGTAAAGCTGTCATTATGTTACTTTAGGAGGAATTAGTGAATGTCGGGAGGCTGGACTGCCTCAACAGTGAGGATGTTTGTGCACGACTGGGGGTGGAGTATGGTACCATGTTCTACGAAAGTCAACAAGTCATGGAGGGAGCTGGTCTGGTATGTATATATATATGACAACAAATAATCCAGGAAATCATTTCCAGGTATATGTATAACATAATTGGTACTACATGTACATGTACTGTAAGTTATATGCAGAGTGGTTAAGATGTCCTCACATATTACCACAAGCCATCCACCTCTGGGTCATGAGTTTTAATCCCATTTTGGGCAGTTGTCAGGTACTGACCGTTGTCGGTGGTTTTTCTCCGGGTACTCTGGTTTTTCTCCATCAAACCTAGCACATCCTTACGTAAGGCTAAACAAACCCAACCAAACATTTGGGAGATACATGTACAGTTATTTGGGCTTTAAGCTAGGTATCGTGTTGTATGGAAACCTACAAGTCTTCAATCTGTACTAGAATACAGAGAATATGGAGCTGGAATTATATAGTATATCCTACTATTATTTTCCTTCCAGAAAATCACGAGTTTATTTGCCCAGGAAATCGCCCACCAGGTGATGTCACAGCTACCAGATGTAGCAGTACTAGACCAGGCCACCTTTAAGGTCAGTTCACAGATTAACATGGCACTATCTCCTGGTATTGGAGTATATAACTGAAACGTCCACTACCTTTCGGAAAGGGCTTAATTTTTAAAATGTAAAATAAGATTGATAATTGTTTGGAGTTAGCTTACCATTAATACCACACTTATCATCACTCTCTAAACAATGGAATTAAAATAAATTAAATGTTGATTTTCATAATCTGGGTTGTCCTATTATTTTGCTACCCCACAGGAACCTGGTACAAACTTCTAACCACATTTTTGTTTTTTCGTGCCAGGTCCCTGTGAGCTACACATATACAACAGTGAAATGAACCTGCATAGTTCACATAGATTTACACAGGAAAATTTACATTCGTTTGGTGTTGTAACTTCACTTTAGGCCATAAATACAGGATGCTCTAAACATTATAACTGTTATAAACTTTTAATAATTTGGAAATATCCTTCGCCTTAAAAGTTATGACAAATTTGACCTGCCTATATATAAAGTTGTGATACTGTAGTGAGGAGTATAGAGTACCTTCATCCACTTTGCTATTAATAGACCTCCAATTTCCATTGTGACCATGTGATTAACAAATTTTAATTTACCAGAGCATCAAAGACAGAATGAAGAAAGGACAAAAGACAGCTTGGCTGATTCACTTTGTGGAAGGAGATGCTGATCTGGATATAGAGTTCAGGAAACTATCGGGCATGCTCGATGATATTCAGGTATCTTTTATAGAAAAACAGTTTAATATAAGCTCACTGATATTCACATAACAACCTTATATTATTAGCTCACCTGGCCTGAAGGGCCGATGAGCTTATGTCATGGCGCGGCGTAAGTCGTTACAGATTGGTCGAGTTGACTGTCTGATTGATTTAGAGATTGGTCGAGTTGACTGTTTGATTGATTTACAGATTGGTCGAGTTGACTGTTTGATTGATTTACAGATTGGTCGAGTTGACTGTTTGATTGATTTACAGATTGGTCGAGTTGACTGTCTGATTGATTTACAGATTGGTCGAGTTGACTGTCTGATTGATTTACAGATTGGTCGAGTTGACTGTCTGATTGATTTACAGATTGGTCGAGTTGACTGTTTGATTGATTTACAGATTGGTCGATGATTGAGTTGATTGGTCGAGTTGATGTTTGATTGATTTACAGATTGGTCGAGTTGACTGTCTGATTGATTTACAGATTGGTCGAGTTGACTGTCTGATTGATTTACAGATTGGTCGAGTTGACTGTCTGATTGATTTACAGATTGGTCGAGTTGACTGTTTGATTGATTTACAGATTGGTCGAGTTGACTGTTTGATTGATTTACAGATTGGTCGAGTTGACTGTTTGATTGATTTACAGATTGGTCGAGTTGACTGTTTGATTGATTTACAGATTGGTCGAGTTGACTGTTGATTGATTTACAGATTGGTCGAGTGACGTTGATTTAAGATTGGTCGAGTTAACTGTTTGATTGATTTACAGATTGGTCGAGTTGACTGTTTGATTGATTTACAGATTGGTCGAGTTGACTGATTGATTGATTTACAGATTGGTCGAGTTGACTGTTTGATTGATTTACAGATTGGTCGAGTTGACTGTTTGATTGATTTACAGATTGGTCGAGTTAACTGTTTGATTGATTTACAGATTGGTCGAGTTGACTGTTTGATTGATTTACAGATTGGTCGAGTTGACTGTCTGATTGATTTACAGATTGGTCGAGTTGACTGATTGATTTACAGATTGGTCGAGTTGACTGTCTGATTGATTTACAGATTGGTCGAGTTGACTGTCTGATTGATTTACAGATTGGTCGAGTTGACTGTTGATTTATAGATTGGTCGAGTTAACTGATTGATTGATTTACAGATTGGTCGAGTTGACTGTTGATTTTTAGATTGGTCGAGTTAACTGTTTGATTGATTTACAGATTGGTCGAGTTTGACTGTTTGATTGATTTACAGATTGGTCGAGTTGATTGATTTACAGATTGGTCGAGTTGACTGTTTGATTGATTTACAGATTGGTCGAGTTGACTGTTGACTGTTTAATTGATTTACAGTTTTGGTCGAGTTGACTGTTGATTTATAGATTGGTCGAGTTAACTGATTGATTGATTTACAGATTGGTCGAGTTGACGTGATTGATTGATTTACAGATTGATTTACAGTGGTGACCAAATGATAAACATGGCTCTTGAACGAGTTGACTGCAATTTTTTTTTGGATTAATAATGGATTGTGAGTCATAGGTACAATAGGTCTGGCCATTGATGTCAAGCATAACCTGTCGAGTTGGTTGCCATGGCTTTATACGATTTGGAAGTGAGAGTTAACTGATGTGCTGATTTACGGATTGGACGTGCACCACCGATGAGTGCTGCGTTGTGACCGTGACAGATTGCTACGTAGTTATCTGGTGGATTGATCTACAGATGGGTAAGGAAGATTTCCGTGACCATAGAGTGGGGCATCCCTGTACAGCTCTGATTCATGTTTCATTAGTTTTCTTCAGCTCAGTCGAGTGTACAAATAATTTATACAATTAATAATTTAGAACCTTTTTCATGCTGTCTCCATACATCAAAGTTAATGACTACATGTAAAATGTAACCTCTTCAAAACTGGGTCCTGGTCTAATCCGATTCTCTGTGTATTCCAGCATTATTTTATGACATTTCTCCTTCCTTTACTTTATTGGTTAGTTATTTTAATTTGGTATAATCTTGAAAGCTGTCTCCATATACTGACAAAATACTAGTTTGCTGGACTGTGGCATCTGCTTGTGACAAGTTACACTGTATTTAGGTTTAAAAATCATATAGAAATCTTTTTAAAACTTACACTATGTCATGGAAAGGTTTATTAAGATGAAAATTATAAAATTATACATCAAAAAGAAAATTTTAAAAAAGGTAATAGTGTTGATTGATTGATTTACAAAAATTTGTAAGTGACTGTTCATTGATTTATATTGGTCGAGTTTTTGTGTGATTTTATTTACAGATTGGTTAGTTGACTGTTTTAGGCATACAGATTGTCATTGACTGTTGTTTCCTGGTAACCAATAAACATCACAGATGGTCGAAATTTGTTATATTTATTTACAGATTGGTCGAGTTGACTGTGAGTATGATACAGAGGTCCATTTACATGTAATCATGTTGACATGTTATTTACAGATTGGTTGCTGTTGGTATGTTGATTTACACGATTGGTAAAATGATATCCTGTTGCTATTTTTTGACAGATGACGTTGAAATATGTTGCTGCGTTTGGATAATTGTGTCAGTGAACTAGTCCGAATTGACAGGTGATCTCTGGGTAAGGATTTCATGAGTGGTGATGATGATCCATGGTTCATCGATGTATTCGCTCCAGGTAAGTGTACTTGTAGAATGGTACAATTAATCGATTACATGATCCTTTTTCATGCTGTTTGTACGTGAATCAGTTGTAGATGATATACAGTAAAATTATCCAGGGTTATTAAAACTGTCCTGATTGTAGATCATCAAACCATGGTATGTCCCTATTTGTTGGTCTGTACGATACACTCATAAAGATGTCTGTAAAAGACACATGGTATGGTATGTCCTATTGGTGATCGTATCTGTACGTATGGATCCCCATACACTCAGATTAGATGTCTGTAGAATGGTATGTCCCTATCTGTATGATACACTCAGATGTCTGTAGAATGGTATGTCCCTATCTGTATGATACACTCAGATGTCTGTAGAATGGTATGTCTCTATCTGTATGATACACTCAGATGTCTGTAGAATGGTATGTCCCTATCTGTATGATACACTCAGATGTCTGTAGAATGGTATGTCTCTATCTGTATGATACACTCAGATGTCTGTAGAATGGTATGTCCCTATCTGTATGATACACTCAGATGTCTGTAGAATGGTATGTCCCTATCTGTACGATACACTCAGATGTCTGTAGAATGGTATGTCCCTATCTGTATGATACACTCAGATGTCTGTAGAATGGTATGTCCCTATCTGTACGATACACTCAGATGTCTGTAGAATGGTATGTCCCTATCTGTATGATACACTCAGATGTCTGTAGAATGGATATGTCCCTATCTGTATGATACACTCAGATGTCTGTAGAATGGTATGTCTCTATCTGTATGATACACTCAGAT
Source organism: Argopecten irradians (assembly GCF_041381155.1). Classification (NCBI taxonomy): domain Eukaryota; kingdom Metazoa; phylum Mollusca; class Bivalvia; order Pectinida; family Pectinidae; genus Argopecten; species Argopecten irradians. The sequence continues at coordinate 33,787,458 of NC_091149.1, forward strand.
GTCTGTAGAATGGTATGTCCCTATCTGTATGATACACTCAGATGTCTGTAGAATGGTATGTCCCTATCTGTATGATACACTCAGATGTCTGTAGAATGGTATGTCCCTATCTGTATGATACACTCAGATGTCTGTAGAATGGTATGTCCCTATCTGTATGATACACTCAGATGTCTGTAGAATGGTATGTCCCTATCTGTATGATACACTCAGATGTCTGTAGAATGGTATGTCCCTATCTGTATGATACACTCAGATGTCTGTAGAATGGTATGTCCCTATCTGTATGATACACTCAGATGTCTGTAGAATGGTATGTCCCTATCTGTATGATACACTCAGATGTCTGTAGAATGGTATGTCCCTATCTGTATGATACACTCAGATGTCTGTAGAATGGTATGTCCCTATCTGTATGATACACTCAGATGTCTGTAGAATGGTATGTCCCTATCTGTATGATACACTCAGATGTCTGTAGAATGGTATGTCCCTATCTGTATGATACACTCAGATGTCTGTAGAATGGTATGTCTCTATCTGTATGATACACTCAGATGTCTGTAGAATGGTATGTCCCTATCTGTATGATACACTCAGATGTCTGTAGAATGGTATGTCCCTATCTGTATGATACACTCAGATACACTCAGATGTCTGTAGAATGGTATGTCTCTATCTGTATGATACACTCAGATGTCTGTAGAATGGTATGTCCCTATCTGTATGATACACTCAGATGTCTGTAGAATGGTATGTCCCTATCTGTATGATACACTCAGATGTCTGTAGAATGGTATGTCCTATCTGTATGTACACTATGTCTGTATGATACACTCAGATGTCTGTAGAATGGTATGTCCCTATCTGTATGATACACTCAGATGTCTGTAGAATGGTATGTCCTATCTGTATGATACACTCAGATGTCTGTAGAATGGTATGTCCCTATCTGTATGATACACTCAGATGTCTGTAGAATGGTATGTCCCTATCTGTATGATACACTAATGTCTGTAGAAGGTATGTCCTATCTTGATACACTCAGATGTCTGTAGAATGGTATGTCTCTATCTGTATGATACACTCAGATGTCTGTAGAATGGTATGTCCCTATCTGTATGATACACTCAGATGTCTGTAGAATGGTATGTCCCTATCTGTATGATACACTCAGATGTCTGTAGAATGGTATGTCCCTATCTGTATGATACACTCAGATGTCTGTAGAATGGTATGTCCCTATCTGTATGATACACTCAGATGTCTGTAGAATGGTATGTCTCTATCTGTATGATACACTCAGATGTCTGTAGAATGGTATGTCCCTATCTGTATGATACACTCAGATGTCTGTAGAATGGTATGTCCCTATCTGTATGATACACTCAGATGTCTGTAGAATGGTATGTCCCTATCTGTATGATACACTCAGATGTCTGTAGAATGGTATGTCCCTATCTGTATGATACACTCAGATGTCTGTAGAATGGTATGTCCCTATCTGTATGATACACTCAGATGTCTGTAGAATGGTATGTCCCTATCTGTATGATACACTCAGATGTCTGTAGAATGGTATGTCCCTATCTGTATGATACACTCAGATGTCTGTAGAATGGTATGTCCCTATCTGTATGATACACTCAGATGTCTGTAGAATGGTATGTCCCTATCTGTATGATACACTCAGATGTCTGTAGAATGGTATGTCCCTATCTGTATGATACACTCAGATGTCTGTAGAATGGTATGTCCCTATCTGTATGATACACTCAGATGTCTGTAGAATGGTATGTCCCTATCTGTATGATACACTCAGATGTCTGTAGAATGGTATGTCCCTATCTGTATGATACACTCAGATGTCTGTAGAATGGTATGTCCCTATCTGTATGATACACTCAGATGTCTGTAGAATGGTATGTCCCTATCTGTATGATACACTCAGATGTCTGTAGAATGGTATGTCTCTATCTGTATGATACACTCAGATGTCTGTAGAATGGTATGTCCCTATCTGTATGATACACTCAGATGTCTGTAGAATGGTATGTCCCTATCTGTATGATACACTCAGATGTCTGTAGAATGGTATGTCCCTATCTGTACGATACACTCAGATGTCTGTAGAATGGTATGTCCCTATCTGTATATGATACACTCAGATGTCTGTAGAATGGTATGTCCCTATCTGTATGATACACTCAGATGTCTGTAGAATGGTATGTCCCTATCTGTATGATACACTCAGATGTCTGTAGAATGGTATGTCCCTATCTGTATGATACACTCAGATGTCTGTAGAATGGTATGTCCCTATCTGTATGATACACTCAGATGTCTGTAGAATGGTATGTCCCTATCTGTACGATACACTCAGATGTCTGTAGAATGGTATGTCCCTATCTGTATGATACACTCAGATGTCTGTAGAATGGTATGTCCCTATCTGTATGATACACTCAGATGTCTGTAGAATGGTATGTCCCTATCTGTATGATACACTCAGATGTCTGTAGAATGGTATGTCCCTATCTGTATGATACACTCAGATGTCTGTAGAATGGTATGTCCTCTATCTGTATGATACACTCAGATGTCTGTAGAATGGTATGTCCCTATCTGTATGATACACTCAGATGTCTGTAGAATGGTATGTCCCTATCTGTATGATACACTCAGATGTCTGTAGAATGGTATGTCCCTATCTGTATGATACACTCAGATGTCTGTAGAATGGTATGTCCCTATCTGTACGATACACTTAGATGTCTGTAGAATGGTATGTCCTATCTGTATGATACACTCAGATGTCTGTAGAATGGTATGTCCCTATCTGTATGATACACTCAGATGTCTGTAGAATGGTATGTCCCTATCTGTATGATACACTCAGATGTCTGTAGAATGGTATGTCCCTATCTGTATGATACACTCAGATGTCTGTAGAATGGTATGTCCCTATCTGTATGATACACTCAGATGTCTGTAGAATGGTATGTCCCTATCTGTATGATACACTCAGATGTCTGTAGAATGGTATGTCCCTATCTGTATGATACACTCAGATGTCTGTAGAATGGTATGTCCCTATCTGTATGATACACTCAGATGTCTGTAGAATGGTATGTCCCTATCTGTATGATACACTCAGATGTCTGTAGAATGGTATGTCCCTATCTGTATGATACACTCAGATGTCTGTTGAATGGTATGTCCCTATCTGTACGATACACTCAGATGTCTGTAGAATGGTATGTCCCTATCTGTATGATACACTCAGATGTCTGTAGAATGGTACACTTGTGTGTCCCTAGCTATCTATCCTTCCTTGAAATCTGACTCCTAGTTTTTGTTGATTATAAGAAGAAACTCTTATTGATGATAAGACTTTAAATGATAGAAAACACTGATTATTAATAGTCAATGTAAAATAAACCCACCTGCAATTAATATTGAATTATACAGTAAAACAAGGGATCCCTGGAGACCAGAAAAGTCACTTTGTTATAAACATAATTTGTCATACAAATATTACAGATGTCTTATACGAACCTTCACAAGAATAAAAAGGCCTACATTATAACCCTGAATTTCTCATAAAGCGTTTTTGTTATTAACGTGTTATAGTTTACATCATTATGTTGACCTGAATAACCATTTTATTGCACAATTCGATAGATTTGATTACAAACGAAATACTTTGTCATCAAATTAGCAAGCGGGGCACTCATTATTGTTCATATTTTGATATCACGTACAACCTCACATCATTTTATCAAAAAGCTGTTACATTTGTATGTAAATAGATAAAAGTTAATTATTTTGTTATTAGGCAGTCATATACATTGAATTTAGAGTGCCTACATATATCTATTCCTCTAAACGAAATGTTAATGTGTCAGAGAATTATAAAATGATAACAACATACTGTATAATAGTCACATGACAACAGCAAACCTAGTATATTATTTGATGCAGTCACTGTTAGTAATTGCGTTATTTTCCCTTTCCAGTATAACATAAACTCCTATCCCACCACCATCCTGTACAACGCCACTGTACCTATACAGTACCACGGCCATCACCGCGCGAACGACCTTGGAGAGTTTATAGAGGACACACTGAAGCCACCCGTGTTGACCCTCGACTTTAACAGTTTTGAACGGCTGGTGAGGCAGAAAGATGAGGGGGTGATTTGGATCATCGATTTCTACGCCTCCTGGTGTGGACCGTGTCAACAGCTAGCTCCGGAGTGGAGAAGACTTGCCAAGGTAGATAACTCTTGGAATAATTTGGTTAAATGTTACTCTTTTTACTAAAACATGATTTTATAATGTGATTTCAGTAGATAGCTTCTGATTGGAAAAGACTAGCCATGTTAATAGATAACTCCAACTACCTACCAATATGTGTTGACAATTATGTATTTGGTGTAATATTCAACAGTAAGAAAAGGACAGCATAAACAAATGCTAAAGCTATTAACTCTTCCATTTATGATGCAGTAACATCCAAAAAATAAGATTTTCTATAACATCTTTTTATAATTTAATAATATTTACTGGTTTTAGATGCTGAAAAATACAAAGAATATCTTTGTGGCCCAAGTAGAATGTCAGAAAGAGGCTATGTTATGCCGACAGGAAAACGTCAACTCGTATCCTAGCATGAGGCTTTATCCTGCCGACTCCCAGAAGGGCAGTGGCTCATTTTTGTGAGTATTGGTGTTGTATATGAATAAATATTAAATAGATGTATAGTCATATATCATAATTATATGTTACAAAAAATTAACACGTCTCCTCCAGTCAGTCCAAAAGATTGTTTCATAGATTGCAAATTTCCCCTTAGTTTATCAGCTGAGCTATATTGAACACACAATATAGATAAACTTTGTAAGAATAATACAGTTTTGATGGCATTGTATCATAATCATATCCTAAAGTGATTAACAAATTTATTTTAATTACATTATCCCACCGTTTCAGTACCTACAATGGCTGGCATAGAGATGCTCAGTCGTTGCGAGCGTGGGCGTTTGAGTTCTTACCCAGTAAAGTGGAGACCCTCCATAACTACAACTTCCACCAAACTGTACTGTCCAGTACCACTCCGTTCATCGTCGACTTCTACGCGCCATGGTGTGGACATTGTCAGGTCTTTAAACCAGAGTTTGAGAAAATTGCAGAGGTAATTACGAAACTGTTGTGATGTGGGTTTGAATTTCAGGATACAGAATTTTGAAATTGTCTAAGACTGGGGTTTTGCTTAGCAAAACAACAATATTATTCGTGTATTCATCTATGATTGGTTCTATCTAAGCTTAAGACTGTTTTCAACTCAATACTCTTTCAGTTGTAGACAAAGCTTAATAAAAAGACACATAATTTCCTTTCCTTTTTCAGCATGGACATCATGTAGAGATCTTATTGGTGTACATACTATATTGTAGGAATGGAATACTTGATGGACTTGATATATAGATACCACAAGAGTGAAAGCACAAGCATCAACATTGTACCTCTATTGTCATATAGGTAGAAGTGATATTGCTAAACTATGAACTCTCTAGGATTTTACATTACTGATGTATAGATCATTTTTCTGTTGACAGACACTTGATGGTCGGGTGAAGGCAGGTAAAGTAAACTGTGATGAAGAGCGTAATCTATGTCATCATGCTGGAGTATCTGCTTACCCTACTGTAAGGTTTTACAAGGGAGCACGCAGAGGTATCCCTCAGGTAAGTAATGTTACTACAGTAAGGTTTTACAAGGGAGCACGCAGAGGTATCCCTCAGGTAAGTATTGTTATTACAGTCAGGTTCATACAAGGGAGCACGCAGAGGTATCCCTCAGGTAAGTATTGTTACTACAGTAAGGTTTTACAAGGGAGCACGCAGAGGTATCCCTCAGGTAAGTATTGTTACTACAGTAAGGTTTTACAAGGGGTACGAAGAGGTATCCCTCAGGTAAGTCAGTAGTTGTTACTACAGTAAGGTTTTACAAGGGAGCACGCAGAGGTATCCCTCAGGTAAGTATTGTTACTACAGTAAGGTTTTACAAGGGAGCACGCAGAGGTATCCCTCAGGTAAGTATTGTTACTACAGTAAGGTTTTACAAGGGAGCACGCAGAGGTATCCCTCAGGTAAGTATTGTTACTACAGTAAGGTTTTACAAGGGAGCACGCAGAGGTATCCCTCAGGTAAGTATTGTTACTACAGTAAGGTTTTACAAGGGAGCACGCAGAGGTATCCCTCAGGTAAGTATTGTTACTACAGTAAGGTTTTACAAGGGAGCACGCAGAGGTATCCCTCAGGTAAGTATTGTTACTACAGTAAGGTTTTACAAGGGAGCACACAGAGGTATCCCTCAGGTAAGTATGTACGTAAGGTTTTACGGCACACAGAGGTATCCCTCAGTAAGTTTGTTACTACAGTAAGGTTTTACAAGGGAGCACACAGAGGTATCCCTCAGGTAAGTATTGTTACTACAGTAAGGTTTTACAAGGGAGCACACAGAGGTATCCCTCAGGTAAGTATTGTTACTACAGTAAGGTTTTACAAGGGAGCACGCAGAGGTATCCCTCAGGTAAGTATTGTTACTACAGTAAGGTTTTACAAGGGAGCACGCAGAGGTATCCCTCAGGTAAGTATTGTTACTACAGTAAGGTTTTACAAGGGAGCACACAGAGGTATCCCTCAGGTAAGTATTGTTTGTTACGTAAGGTTTTACAGGAGCACGCAAAGGTATCCTACAAGGGAGGCACACAGAGTATTGTTACTACAGTAGTTTTACAAGGGAGCACCAGAGGTATCCCTCAAGTATTGTTACTACAGTAAGGTTTTACAAGGGAGCACAGAGGTATCCCTCAGGTAAGTATTGTTACTACAGTAAGGTTTTACAAGGGAGCACGCAGAGGTATCCCTCAGGTAAGTATTGTTACTACAGTAAGGTTTTACAAGGGAGCACACAGAGGTATCCCTCAGGTAAGTATTGTTACTACAGTAAGGTTTTACAAGGGAGCACGCAGAGGTATCCCTCAGGTAAGTATTGTTACTACAGTAAGGTTTTACAAGGGAGCACGCAGAGGTATCCCTCAGGTAAGTATTGTTACTACAGTAAGGTTTTACAAGGGAGCACACAGAGGTATCCCTCAGGTAAGTATTGTTACTACAGTAAGGTTTTACAAGGGAGCACACAGAGGTATCCCTCAGGTAAGTATTGTTACTACAGTAAGGTTTTACAAGGGAGCACACAGAGGTATCCCTCAGGTAAGTATTGTTACTACAGTAAGGTTTTACAAGGGAGCACGCAGAGGTATCCCTCAGGTAAGTATTGTTACTACAGTAAGGTTTTACAAGGGAGCACGCAGAGGTATCCCCTCAGGTAAGTATTGTTACTACAGTAAGGTTTTACAAGGGAGCACACAGAGGTATCCCTCAGGTAAGTATTGTTACTACAGTAAGGTTTTACAAGGGAGCACACAGAGGTATCCCTCAGGTAAGTATTGTTACTACAGTAAGGTTTTACAAGGGAGCACGCAGAGGTATCCCTCAGGTAAGTATTGTTACTACAGTAAGGTTTTACAAGGGAGCACGCAGAGGTATCCCTCAGGTAAGTATTGTTACTACAGTAAGATTTACAAGGGAGCACACAGAAGTATCCCTCAGGTAAGTATTGTTACTACCTCCATTTCCTTTTGTCATTCTGTGAAAGGTAAAATTTCTTCGAGTCTGATTAACTGTATAATTTAAGACAAGTCTAAATTTCTTTTCGTTTTAAAGCAAGACAAAATATAGTTGGGACTATAGTTGTAAATGGCCCTGGAAATCGTTTAGTGTTTCTGACCTATGGTAAAAATATATATTATGGAAAACATAATTATATCAATTATTATTCTATTATAATAACAATATTTTACAAATATTTCTCCAAAGTTACAGATAGATATATCTATAGGTTTATCAATAACTTTATGGAAAATAAACTTGTCAACCTAATCGATGACCTTCAAAGTATCTGAATGATAAATAACAGCATTATATAATTATGCATTTGTGATGATACATCATTTTCTTGTGTTTCAGCATATGTATGGACAGGATATTGACTTTTTAGATGCTGATCAAATCATTCGGTTTATCAAAAGAAAATTACCTGCAACAACGGTAAGTGAAATATCGGCAACACGGCTGAACTCGATGATTGAATCAAGTAATTCATAAACTATTGGATTCAATAAAGGACATTTTAGTTACTGTAAATCGCCTTTCCTTGGCCTGCGATTTATTTTCGCGAATTTCGCGATCAAAGTAATTTCGCAAAACTTAATGTCCGCAAATTAATATCAATTGAAAAATCAGCAAAATTAATTGGCCGCTTAAGAAAGATTGTTTACACTGCAAGCAAAGCATTCATATTTACAGTTTTGAAATTATCAATTTTCAAGATTTTTGGAGAGGAGTTTTAAGCATTGAGTGGAATTGAAAGATTGAAATCACTCTGAAATAACCTCTAGATACATGATGTTTTTGGGGATGTTAGATTTGAAAATTTTGATATAATCCCTGGAATGTATTGCTAAAACCTAATGCTGAGTATTTTTTTTTCAGGCTTCCCATGATGAATTGTAATTTTTTTAGATAATTCCAAAGTGCTTTTTAAAGATATTTTTATTCAGTATTAGTTCAGTAAAAACCACCAATCGTTTTGATTTGTTATCTTGACGATTGAACTTGGTAGCTGAATCTCTCACATTAAATCTGTTTGATCATTAACATTCTGCCTAATTGTCCTAATACTACATTTAATAGTTTCTCTAGAAAATCAAAGATACTTTATCATTACTCTCATTTTTAGTGTTCATTCTCTAGGACCTCAAAAGATTAGCTATCAAAATATCTATATACCTTTAACATTTCTATAAAATATGTTTCAAATGCTTTAGACTATTGAGCTGTTTTCCGGTGGTCTATCTTTGTCTATTTAAAGATACAATGTGTACATTGGGATGAAGAGCATGATACCTGTTTCCAGGAACTGTATCATATTTTAAATTCCAAAGAGTTGTGTTCATCTATTTTTTCAAATCAATATTTAATGATAATGAATTTGTTATAGCTTTAAGGAAATGTTCAACCATAATATTTATTTCATGTTTATTTATTATCACATTTGTAATATTGTAATAAGCTCTCTGCATGTAATATAAGCTGCCGTTCTAATGATTTATTTTAATGTATATCACGGTAGCAGTGTTATCATGCATGGGCGGAGTGCTAGATCACCATAAACATGAAACATCACATAAACTGTTCATCCTAATGCATTTGTGTAAATTGTGAAAGAGAAAATAGGAGATATGAAATGTAACTATTGTCTTTCCTGTTTGATTTAGAGTTGTGGTATACCTTATAACGGGTGCAGACAACTAGAAGTACTTGTGTCTAATCCCATTTGTATTTATTATTATAATAATCAGTAAATACAATACGTTTAAATCAATTGTTTGGCATTAGGTATATAAATCGTTATTTGGCTGAAGGCTAAATTGTGTTTTAGATTTAATAAATGTAAATACCAAATGAAAATTGTAACCTAGTCCCGTAGAAATTTGCAAAAATCTTTTTTTTGTATGTAGAACTGATTATGAAGAAATCATTTTTTTTTGTATGTAGAACTGATTATGAAGAACGCGTCTGAGCCCTATTGATACAGGAATGCTCACTAAATGCGAACGGTAAGGAAAAGTCGTCTGTCCAACCATATTCATGTATACTGCATAATTATTACTTATTTAAGCATTTTCAAAATACAGCAAAATTAATGTGTTGGTACACATTAATTGTTATTTAAACGAAATAAACAAAATGCAATGTACACAATTATATTAGATTGGTCTGGACCATAAACAATGTGTTTTAAACTATCTAAAATGTCAGGTCAGTCGAAACCATAAAAATATCAGAATAAGAAAATGTGATTTATTGTAATGGCTAATTGTTTGATGTGAGATATCACATATAAAATGTTTTTGATAGTTCTGAAGGCATTTACAACGGAAATGTTTAAAGGATACATTTTGATATTACCTAGTTTTTCTAATTAAAAGGTGATTATACGTTCGTACCTAACTATGTATAGAAGCTGTTATTGACACCAATAGTAAATATATATATAGTGTGTTATATAGCATGTATCTATGAAATCCAAAGATTGAACCGATTGTATACTGTGAAAACGTGAAATCTAATTAGTATAACTAAATATGAAATGGAAACACTGTTACATATGGGAGAGGTAAATGTCTAGTGTTATGGACCTTAAATCAGATACATGAAGCAACAGTGTGTGTTTGTACTTGTTTTGTTTAGTAAAGGAAGCTTAATCAGACATGATTGTTCTGTGGAGCAATAAGCTATTTTCACGTTTTATTTTTAAATACTTATTGAGGTTAATAATGTCCATGAATAATTAAAAATGGATTGATTTCATAGTATTTATTAATTTTCATTAATGCAAAATAATATTTGTAGATATAGAACTAAAATTTGAAATATATTGACTTGGGAACTCAAGAAAATTCACCTAAAGCTTAGAAATACCTTATGTATGTGTTAAAGAGTGCAAAGTGAAAGTGGTAAATATAAAACTTCATTAGAGGAACGAAATCATCTGCCATCTGCACAAGATCCAAGTAAATGTCAATCACAGTAGGGTGAAATGTCAAACGATCAATCCGAAGGAAAGTTAGAAAGGACTGAAAGGTTAAATAGAGTGAAAAAATAGAACGTTTATGTTAAATACGTTTGTAAGTGGACATGTTTGAAATCTGTATATATATATATTACAATTATAGTAAGGCTGACTAAGGTATTGAGCATAGTGTATTAACATATAATAGATGTGTGCGACCTTTTAGAGTTTTTAGAGTTTTGGGAGATGATGAATTTAGTAATATTTTATTCAAAATGTATTGTGACTTCAAGTGTAACATTTACATCATTGTGGCCATTTATGGTCATTTGTAACATTATTATTCTGTACTTGCCAATACATACCTTTGTATGATTAGGTATGGCCTAGTCATTACAATTCAAGACTTCATTTAATGATGTTTTCTGTTATATACTGCAAACTTACTTTCGCAGCTTTTTCATTCATGATACCCTTTTAACGGCGAATTGATTTCGTTATTTATTAGTTAAAAACCCGCATTAAGTCGTAATTGAAACATTTTACGCCGAATACATATTGGCCATAAAGGCGCAAAATGTCGTTGCATAAGTTCGTTTACAATATTTAACAAAAACATCCAGAAATTGTACATTTATGTCTTATCTTTAATATGTCACGTGCTTCCTCGAAAATTCTTTATCTTTGTAGAAACAGGTTTAACGTACATCATTTTACCGTTTACTATATCACACACACACACACACACACACACACGCTTTACTCTCGGAATTATCTTTCTTTTTTTTCCCTGGTGGAAACTCAAAGCGTCTTACCCTTGAGAAAGAGGAAAGTCCATCTTTGCTTATTACAGAATACTTTGATCTTGAGGGTAGTTTCTGTTATAATCAGAAACACCTGATGTTATAATAAGAAACTCGTGACGTTAAGCTCACAAACACATGACGTAACAATTGGAAACTTATGACGTGATTTTCTCAAACACATGACGTAACAATTGGAAACTTATGACGTGATTTTCTCAAACACATGACGTAACAATTAAAAACTCATGACGTTATGCTCACAAACACATGGTGTAACAATTTGAAACTCATGACGTTATGCTCACAAACACATGATGTAACAATGAAAACCCCGTGACGTTATGTTCACAAACTCATGACGTTATGTTCACAAACACATGATGTAACAATTTGAAACTCATTACGTTATGTTCACAAACACATGACGTAATAATAGACACTCATGACGTTATGATCACAAACACATGACGTAACAAATAAAAACTCGTTACGTTATGTTCACAAACACATGATATAACAATTAAAAACACATGATGTAACTGCTCACAAACGCATGATGTAACAATTAAAAACTCATGACGTTATTATCTCAAACACATGACGTAACAATTAGAAACTCATGACGTTATAGTCATAAACACATGATGTAATAATTAGAAACTCGTGACGTTATTCTCTCAAACACATGACGTAACAATTAGAAACTCATGACGTTATGCTCACAAACACATGAAGCAATAATTAGAAACTCATGACGTTATGCTCACAAACTCATGACGTTATGCTCATAAACACATGATGTAACAATTAGAAAATTAGCATCAATGCAACTTTTAATGACGTTTTCGTAAAAGTAATTTTGTTTATGGCAAATGACATAACTCTATGTTATCTCATAATTGAATATGATACATTTTATTATGTAGACATATCACTTATAATTAAACCCTTTGTTTTTCACTTTAAACTCTCAGACGAGTAAACATACGTGGATATGATATTTTATTAGTTGTGAAATTTAAGTTTCTAGGATATTTAAATGAACTTGTCTGATTTGCCTGGGGCTATTTATGATATTGTTTATACCTGTGTACCATCTATATAGTTTTTCTATGAAGGCATTATTGGATATTTATTTTAATAAAAAGGCAAAAGTTCGATTTTTTTGACTAATTGTTAAATTGTCTTTGGTAGTAACACTCTATAAACACAGTTGAGGGTAACATTGCATTATAATGAATTAAAACATCTGTGATATAGAATCTTCCTAAATGTAATGTTCTATGTTACGTCTATTGATATATTCCGAGTGATTCCCATTTGTTATCATCATTGTCATCATGTCAGTCGATATACAATAGTTCTTATCAACGTGTTGTTTTATTCCAAATGACGGACATTCACTACTATATAGCATGTATCATATGGCACATCCACAGGATTTCCTCAAATTGTATGTAACACTGAAAATTCAGCCATTAACTAATTTGACATGACTGAAAAAAATACAGAGGATATTTTATATGCTGAAATTAATTTTTGCAATCTTAAAGTTACCAGAATGTTTTTTACTTATCTGACTGAAGAGAACCAATTATTTAGAGGATGCCTGTAAAGTGTAATTCTACTAATTGTCTTGACATCAGTTGTCTTGATATCAGTTGTCTTGACATCAGTTGTCTTGATATCAGTTGTCTTGATATCAGTTGTCTTGATATCAGTTGTCTTGACATCAGTTGTCTTGATATCAGTTGTCTTGATATCAGTTGTCTTGACATCAGTTGTCTTGACATCAGTTGTCTTGATATCAGTTGTCTTGATATCAGTTGTCTTGACATCAGTTGTCTTGATATCAGTTGTCTTGACATCAGTTGTCTTGATATCAGTTGTCTTGATATCAGTTGTCTTGATATCAGTTGTCTTGATATCAGTTGTCTTGACATCAGTTGTCTTGATATCAGTTGTCTTGATATCAGTTGTCTTGACATCAGTTGTCTTGACATCAGTGTATGCTGTCACCCGGTGTTACATATGTTAACTTTTTATTCAATAGTCACTAAAATATTATTTCCATATTTTATTTTAATATACACCGCTATATTATTTAAAATAATGCATTTCCATTATGAAGAGTTGATAGGAATACTATTATTATCTTATAGATATCACCCTACTTTGATTTTCCAAAGATATACACTAACTCAGTGCCAGTAAGACTACATATTACCTTAATATATTAATCATTAATGGCAGTATACTACTAAACGACGGTCATTTTTGTGCTTGATATCAAGTTACAAACGACTCTTAATATATTAATCATTAATGGAAGTATATTACTAAACGACGGTCATTTTTGTGCTTGATATCAAGTTAAAAACGACTCATCCAGTAAAGTTTTTGTTCTGCTTTAAGTTTTAAATTTATTTTCCAATCCTGTCTGAAGGATAGTATGCCTACCATTTATTGTTACTTAAGTCTTTACTGTTTGTGTGCCATGAAACATTAAAATCTGTGACTCGCTGAATTCATTACTTGCCTTGTCAGTGTTGAACCCTTTATTCAATCACTATATGTAGGAGCTATGCCTGTGATAGTGATCGCCTTCCAATGAGTTGTATAGGATCGTATTGCAGTTACATCAATCCTCGTATAACCACCATTACTTCTCTATTTGATCACCCGACCCACCAGATGAGGATAATACTCGCCCTCCGGCCTATGTAATTGTCCTAAAGTGGTGGCCAATATCGTAACTCCAGATGAGGATAATACCCGCCCTCCGGCCTAGGTAATCGTCCTAAAGTGATGCCAATATCGTAACTCCAGATGAGGATAATACCCGCCCTCCGGCCTAGGTAATCGTCCTAAAGTGATGACGAATATCGTAACTCCAGATGAGGATAATACCCGCCCTCCGGCCTAGGTAATCGTCCTAAAGTGGTGGCCGAATATCGTAACTCCAGATGAGGATAATACCAGCCCTCCGGCCTAGGTAATCGTCCTAAAGTGGTGGCCAATATCGTAACTCCAGATGAGGATAATACCCGCCCTCCGGCCTAGGTAATCGTCCTAAAGTGGTGGCCAATATCGTAACTCCAGATGAGGATAATACCCGCCCTCCGGCCTAGGTAATCGTCCTAAAGTGGTGACGAATATCGTAACTCCAGATGAGGATAATACCCGCCCTCCGGCCTAGGTAATCGTCCTAAAGTGATGACGAATATCGTAACTCCAGATGAGGATAATACTCGCCCTCCGGCCTAGGTAATCGTCCTAAAGTGGTGACGAATATCGTAACTCCAGATGAGGATAATACTCGCCCTCCGGCCTAGGTAATCGTCCTAAAGTGGTGACGAATATCGTAACTCCAGATAAGGGTAACACTCGCCCTCCGGCCTAGGTAATCGTCCTTAAGTGGTGGCCAATATCGTAACTCCAGATGAGGATAATACTTGCCCTCCGACCTAGGTAATCGTCCTAAACAGGTGGCCAATATCGTAACTCCAGATGAGGATAATACTCGCCCTCCGGCCTAGGTAATCGTCCTAAAGTGATGACGAATATCGTAACTCCAGATGAGGATAATACCCGCCCTCCGGCCTAGGTAATCGTCCTAAAGTGGTGGCCAATATCGTAACTCCAGATGAGGATAATACCCGCCCTCCGGCCTAGGTAATCGTCCTAAAGTGATGACGAATATCGTAACTCCAGATAAGGGTAATACCCGCCCTACGGCCTAGGTAATCGTCCTAAAGTGGTGGCCAATATCGTAACTCCAGATGAGGATAATACCCGCCCTCCGGCCTAGGTAATCGTCCTAAAGTGGTGGCCAATATCGTAACTCCAGATGAGGATAATACTCGCCCTCCGGCCTAGGTAATCGTCCTAAAGTGGTGGCCAATATCGTAACTCAAGATAAGGATAATACCCGCCCTCCGACCTAGGTAATCGTCCTAAACAGGTGGCCAATATCGTAACTCTAGATGAGGATAATACTCGCCCTCCGCCCTAGGTAATTGTCCTTGAGTGATGACGAATATCGTAACTCCAGATGAGGATAATACCCGCCCTCCGGCCTAGGTAATTGTCCTAAAGTGGTGGCCAATATCGTAACTCCAGATGAGGATAATACCCGCCCTCCGGCCTAGGTAATTGTCCTAAAGTGATGACGAATATCGTAACTCCAGATGAGGATAATACTCGCCCTCCGGCCTAGGTAATCGTCCTAAAGTGATGACGAATATCGTAACTCCAGATGAGGATAATACTCGCCCTCCGGCCTAGGTAATCGTCCTAAAGTGATGACGAATATCGTAACTCCAGATGAGGATAATACCCGCCCTCCGGCCTAGGTAATCGTCCTAAAGTGATGACGAATATCGTAACTCCAGATTGAGGATAATACTCACCCTCCGGCCTAGGTAATCGTCCTAAAGTAATGACGAATATCGTAAACTCCAGATGAGGAGAATACTCGCCCACTGGCCTAGATAATCGATGAGGATAATACTCGCCCTCCGGCCTAGGTAATTATCCTAAAGTGGCGGCCAATATCGTAACTCCAGATGAGGATAATATACCCGTCTCCGGTCTAGGTAATCGTCCTAAAGTGGTGGCCAATATCGTAACTCCAGATGAGGATAATACTCGCCCTCCGGCCTAGGTAATCGTCCTAAAGTGGTGACGAATATCGTAACTCCAGATGAGGATAATACCCGCCCTCCGGCCTAGGTAATCGTCCTAAAGTGATGACGAATATCGTAACTCCAGATGAGGATAATACTCGCCCTCCGGCCTAGGTAATCGTCCTAAAGTGGTGGCCAATATCGTAACTCCAGATGAGGATAATACCCGCCCTCCGGCCTAGGTAATCGTCCTAAAGGTAATTAACCTAAAGTGACGCAATATCGTAACTCCAGATGAGGAGAATACTCCTCCTCCTAGGTCTAAAGGTGGCCAATGGTCTGGCCTAAAGATAATAACTCGCCCTGTAGGTAATAATCCTAAAGTGGCCAATATCGTAACTCCAGATGAGGATAATACCCGCCCTCCGGCCTAGGTAATCATCCTAAAGTGGTTGCCAATATCGTAACTCCAGATGAGGATAATACTCGCCCTCCGGCCTAGGTAATTGTCCTAAAGTGATGACGAATATCGTAACTCCAGATGAGGATAATACCCGCCCTCCGGCCTAGGTAATCGTCCTAAAGTGATGAATATCGTAACTCCAGATGAGGATAATACCCGCCCTCCGGCCTAGGTAATCGTCCTAAAGTGGTGGCCAATATCGTAACTCCAGATGAGGATAATACTCGCCCTCCGGCCTAGGTAATCGACTTTTTACCTACTGGTAGATACCAGCTCCATTATACCAGTATCTGGTCAATAAGGTCATAACGTCTAGTGGAACAGATCATGTGCTGGAAAAAAACAGTGGAATAACTTAGTCCGATATAGAAAGAGGTCCTTATAGTCTGAAGATGGTATTGCTTGGGATCCGCCATCGTCGGAGACCCACGGGTGATCGCACTACACTACACTACACTGTGATAATTAAATTAAGTGTAGCGTAGTGTAGTGCGATCACCCGTGGGTCTCCGACGATGGGGACCCGCACTTATGTAGCAAGTGGTCATTTGCAAAAATGGTTACCCTTGTAGAATTGTTTACACAGAAAAGACCCATTCTGCGGCCATTTGGAAAATGCGTCTTTCTTTCTTTGCATTGAGTAGAGCTATTTTATTTATACATTGCTTACTTAAATTAGTTTTACAAGTAGTATCACCACAGCATTTTAGCCATATCAAGTTAAATTTTGCTGAACTAGGTTCAGTGTAATTGAATTATTACGTATAAATGTGTTTATCACCTTATATTTACATTTTAGTCTACGCCTCGAGTAATTTGCGCACGTTTTTATTACTCTAAAATATTGAAAAAATTAAGAAATGTTTACATGGAAAGAAGTCAACACATGGACAACCATTGTTTCTGTCTGGTTTAGAAAGATCAAGCGTTTCCATATAAAATTTTCAAAGGTTAAATACCAAACGTTTTCTATACAGAGTAAATCAGACAAAAGCGTCTAAAAATAGTGCATTTTGTAACTAGCAATTAAGGAAAACATACGCTGAAAAAATAACAAGTCTCCTTAAACATAGCTGCTACATTTTTAAAGACAACTGTACAATAAAGCCTGCAAACATCTATACATACCCACAACACATTAGGTAAATTCCAATAAAATCCATAATATATTGTGTCAATTTATAGCCCAATGCCGTCTACTACATGTAAACAGACTCTATAACCAAACCCTCTCATTTCCTCACTTTATCAACCATCTCACTCAACAGATAGTCCAGCCTGTAGCTGACTTGGTGGCAGCAGTCATACAAAAACACTTCAATTCAATTCAATTCAATTCATTTTATTCCGTGGACCTTACGGTCCATAAGTACAAATTACATCATGTAAAATATACAATTGATATAACAAAAGAGATGGAGAGTGATTTATATAATAAATATTAAATTTCCAGCCAAATGCCTCAACTTTTTAACTTTTCTGACCTTTTCTTAAGAGCAAAATGAATAAATTTACCAGTATTTTGTAATTCTTTAACGTTGTTAACGCTTAATAATTTAATTAATTTAAAAACACTTGGTCTTCTGTAATAGTATTTCTTAATATACTTTTGGCGTAAATCAACATAAAATGGACATTGTAATAGAAAGTGATATTCATCTTCAAGTTCATTTAAATCACAACATGTACACAATCTATTCTCTCGTGGGATATTTTGTGTTCTATCCTTTTCAATATTCAGATAGTGTGCTGAAATTCTTATTTTGGTTAAACATTTTTTATATACAGTGTCAATAGGCTTTCTTAAATAAAATTGTAAACAAAAATTATCATTTAAATGTTTATACAGTATACCTCGTGTTGTATTACTTATATTGTTGATAACCTCGTGTCTAAATACCTCATTAATTCTATTCTCAATGATATTAAATGTATAACAGTCAACATATCTATCATTCCAGAGATATGCTAATCCAATTTTTGCTAGTTCATTTTTAATGTTGATTGACCACTCATCATTAGTTTCAAATCTAGTATCTAAACATTCTTTTAAAATACAGTTGGAAGTACCTTTTAGTTTTATCCAATACTTCAAAATTTTAATTTTTCTGGTTATATACAAAGGCAACCTTCCTAGTTCTAAATAGACAAAATCATTACAAGTTGTTTTATTTACTCCAAGAACATTTTTGCAAAAGTTAGTGTGCACCTTTTCTACATCAGGAGCTTTATGATGTCCCCAAATTTCACTTGCATATCCCAGTATACTATTAATATATGTATCAAAAATAGAACACTGAGTCGAAATATTAAATGCATGATTTTTCAACTTACTACATATGGAAAAATAAGCTTTTCTTCCTTGATTTGCAACATGAATTTGAGTTTTCTTAAATTTACTATTGTAATTAAATAACATACCAAGATAATTGAATTCGTCGACTACATCAATGTTAACATTATTGTAAGTCCAATATTCATTTTCCCTCTGTCTACCCCCGTTTCTGAAAATCATTATTTTTGTCTTATCAACATTAAGAGTCAACTTACAATCGTTATTATATTTATATAACTTTTTAGTTATCAATCATTTCTTGCAGAGTTTTAGGCGACTCAGCGAGTAGAACTGTATCATCTGCATACATAATCAGAAACAAGTTAATCAAACCAACTTCTACTGATGGACAGTTTTCTCTATTAAAACACATTTCACAATCATTGACATATAAACTGTACAGAATCGGTGACAAGATTTCGCCTTGGAATAGACCGATCTTGTTTCTGTAATATTCAGACAAAAATACATTATATTTGATACAAGATTTCACATTTTGGTAAAGTGATTGAATGATTTTTAGCATGTTTCCATCGATTCCCTGATTTATAAGTTTAGTCCATAAAATACTTCTATCAATTAGATCAAATGCTTTCTTATAATCTATAAAGCAGTAATATAATCTTTTTTTTTACTTTTTAAAGTTTTGTTTATCAATGTTTGTAAAACAAAAATTGCATCAATTGTAGAACATCCAGGCTTAAAACCAAATTGGGCATCTGTTATTACATTATACTCATGATCCCATTTCATCAGTCATTTGTTAAGTATCGATGTGAATAATTTACCCATACAACTAACTAATGTCAGCCCCCTATAATTATTTGGGTCATTGATATCACCTTTTTTGTAAATTGGTACTACACAACCTTTTGACCATGACTCTGGAAAAAACCCAGACTTGAATATATTATTGAAAACATTAGTAATACACAGAAGTAGTTCATTCGAACAGTCTATAAAAACCTCATTCAAAATGTTATCTTCGCTACAGCTTTTGCCCCTTTTCAGATTTTGTATGGCAGCTAACACTTCATCGGTGCTTATCTGCATGTCTAACTTTTCAAAAATAGGCTCTCCGTTACTCGAAATGAAGGCATTGTCAAACTCCTTTTTATTAAAGGTTTTGAAGTGTGTATAAAAATCATCAATCTTTAAATCAGACTGCGATACGTTAGTTTTTTTGTTTCGAGAATTATTTAAAGAATTGTTTCGGATTATTTTTTCGAATCAGATCTAACATATCCCCTTCATGTCTCTTGTTTTGTTTTTTCAATTTATTTTCATATCTTTTGTATTCTGTTTTTTGTCAATAAGTATATGATGATTAACTTCTGACCTAACTTTGTTAAAATTTGTCAATGCCTTTTTATAGTCATTTGTAAACCATGGTTTATCATCACACCTTTGAGCTCTAATTGTCTCAGACACATTACACTTCACATACGCTTTACGAACTTCACAATAAGGTAAAACACAAGCATCAATAATTTGACAAAAATCATCAATTACACCATTTACATCTATTTGGGAACTAACTATTCTGTTACTTATATTCATCAAATTGCTTGAATTATCACTCAGGTTTTTTCGAATGCTGTTAATATTTTCATTTTTCCATTTAACAGACTCACACTCAGCTCTTTCCTTACTTCTATCTGTAGACAAAGCTTCATGTTTATAATTCAATCGTATTCTAAAAGTGATTGGTGCATGATCTGAAATCGTTAAAAAATTTCCAGACTTAAACATGCTAATGTCATTAAAGTTTTCAATAGATGTCAATAAATAATCAATAGTACTTTTTCCATTTTTACTGTAGAAAGCGAAACTTCCATCTCTGTCACCTTCGTGACGGCCATTGACAATACGTAAACCACTAGCTTTACACAACGATAAGAGTCTTCTACCAAATGAGTTCACATATTCATCCATATTACTTCTAATCTCTAAGTTTACATCGCTGTTGTAGTTAAAACTTTCTAATTTATCTAGTAGATCATTATTTGGTATGTCATTCTCAATAAAATCATGTCTAACACTTGTTCTCGAATTAAGATCTCCAAGCACGTATACCGAACCTTCATTATATATTATTGATAAGTGTTTCCTCTAAACTCTGAAACAAGTCAGTATATGTCACTTCTTCACGATATAAACACAGTTATTGAACAGTATGCGTTTTATGTAACGATGGTGACCTTATTGAACAAGCCTTATCGAAACACAAGTATTAGCTTCCCAAAAAGCTAAGTGAGCTACGCGGAAGCTTAACCCTTTGATTGGAAAGAATATGGAAATTAAACAATGATATGACGATATTGTTTTGCAATTTAATTGTTCTTTTGAAAGCCATTTTATAATTTGTGAGCTTGTGTTAGTGCAAGGTAGTCAGGTCTAGTGCAGACGAACAGTTTGAATAATACTTTTGCTACCAACAAAATAAAAAGAGTTTTTTGCCGAGATTGTTAAGCTCAGAGAAAAGGAAAAGGAAATATTGAACTTAATATCATATATTTCTGTGTTTTTCTATGTTCCGTTTTCATTCCGCTTTTATAACTGTCATTTGTTTCGTGTCCCGTTCATATTAGCATCTATGCATTGTCTGATTATCATTGTTACACGATGGTGATCTTAATTAAATAAGAAATATAAAAGTAATGCATCGAACATGGTAAACTACTACATACATATTTGTTCCATCTGTAAATGGAACCAGATTTCATTTAAAATGCCCGATTAATTTCTAGAAAATACTTATTCAGAATAATTTTACCACGAATATTTGTTCTACACTGAAATCAGAATGGATGCAAGCGCTGTGCGACCATGCTTTATCAGATGGCGTCCGAATCAGGACAGATTCAAATTTGTTTCTTTAATTCTTTTTAATATTATTTCAAAGAAAACAAGATGCTTGTTCAGGCGTTCTTGCTACACGACTATCCCGCAAGAATGGCGTGAATTGCTTATGAAACTTAATGCATTTATTGCCACAGTATATTTATTATGAGAAATCATTGAAAATTATTTAATGACTGATAACTTGCTGGAAAATCCGCCAAACTATAACAGTCGTAAGGAGTTTAGGTCACATGAGACGAAGTCCCAAGTGACCTATTCTTATCGCCTTTTGTCCGTCGTCGTGCGGCGTGCGTCGTCCATCGTACGTCGTCCGTCATATGTCCGTAAACAATTTGCATTTTCGACTTCTTCTCCAACACTGCTAAAGCAAATTCAATGAAATTTTGTACAAACCTTCTTAGGCATAAGACCAATCAAAATTGTGAATTATATGGTCCCAACCCACCAGGGGGCTGTGGGAAGGGTCAAAAGGAGTTAAATTGACGAAAATTTAAAAAATATTCGTGTTCACTCACAGATGTGGTAGAATCAAATATTCTTCATAGATTGAAAAGTGTCAAGGTTATGGTGTCCCCGTCCTGGGATGTACCGGATTTAACACTATGAATCCCCAGCTTCACAAACGTGATAACGCTATATTGGATTAACGAATTTAATAACAAATTAAAAGTGGGAGTTACCTCCCTTTGATCAGTACATATACACTACAATCTCTCCCTTCAATTTTTTCGATGTTGGAACTCCCAAGGAAAAAAATTCTGTCAGATCGTCAGCTTCCATTAGCATTTTCAAAAATTCTCTGAAACCTATTAACCATATCTCTCATCCTCCTTTCTTTGGCATCGGCGACCGCAAAATTAATATTAATTATATGAGCTCAGGCACCAGTGTAGATCCTTAAATTGTGATTTATTTCGCGTGAACCTTGCTTAAACTCTGAGTGGTTTGTGTGGACATTTATGTGAGAATGCTTATCTTTTTTTGTTCTTTGAGTGTGTTATCGAAAGAACCATTGTAGTTCAGAAATTAAATGATTTAAATTTGAATAATCCCTTAAAGCTTGACTTACTGTTATTTGGTAGTCAGATACTAATTAGGAACTATTCATATGTGTTCAACATTTTATAAAGGGCAGCAACAGATTTGAGAAATCAATATTGTGACTTGGAAAGTAGAAAGTGAAAAAAATACTCAATATTTTTGTAATTTAGAAAAACGGCAATATATAGAGAAAATGATTCCGAAGCTCAGGACAGAAAATCGAACTATATTAAGTGATCTAAATGATATTTTTAATAAACAGTCCAGTTTTTACTCGAATTTGTATAACTCAAATGTTCTGTATTTGACATTGTTCACCAAGAAGTCTTGTTTAATAACAATTATCCATTTATAACTAAGTTAACACCAGAGCAGAGTGACTCCATGAATGGTCCTATTAGGTTTGAAGAGTGTCTTAATGCGTTGAAACATATGAACAATGGTAAGTCTCCAGGACTTGATGGTTTCACGGTGGCATTCTATAAAATGTTTGGGTAGACATACATAAATTCCTAATTAACTCTATTAATCAGTCAATTGGTTATGGAAGAATGTCGATAAGTCAACGTCAAGGTAATATAAAATGTATTCCAAACGAAGGGAAATCAAAACTATTTATAAAAGAATGGAGGCCAATTACACTATTGAATGTTGATTACACAAAATTGCTAATAGAATTAAACCTTCATTAACAGACATTATAAGTCAAAGTCAATCGGTTTTTGTAAAGGGACGATATATTGGTGAATGTACAAGACTAATTAATGACGTCATTAGAAAAGCAGGTGACAATAACTTACCAGGTATTTTATTAATGTTAGATTTTGAATAAGCGTTCAATTCCCTTGAATGGTCATTTATAGGAAAAAGTTTACTTTTTTGGTTTCAGTAATATCATTGTTCAATGTTTTAAAACCTTATAGACTGATGTAACTGCTTCAATTGACAACAATGGTCACCTCTCCGTTTTTTCAAAGTAAGTCGTGGTGTACGACAAGGGGATCCTCGAGCTCTTTCTCCTTATTTATCCATTATCTGTATTGAACTTTTAAGTTCTGTATGATCCAGATATCAAAGGTGAGATAATCAATAACACTGAGTATCTAGTGAGTCAATATGCAGATGATTCAACTCTTATAATAGATAACGATAAACAATCTTAAGAAAGAGTTCTATATCTGAATGACATCTTTGGAGAATGTTTTGGCTTAAAAACAAATTTTGAAAAATCTCAAGCTGGATGGATTGGGGTGAAAAGGGGCTGTGGCGAAGAAATTGACACGCGGCAAAAATTACCTGGAATCACCATGGTTATTCAAACTTCTAGTAATCTCATATAATTTATCAAAAGCAGACTTCCTTGATGAGAATTTTACTCAAAACTATTAGTTAATTGAAGCTCTTCGATCTAATTGGTCTTTAAGAAACCTCTCCATAATAGGAAAGGTGACTGTAAAACTTCAGGGGTTCCAATTATAGTCCAAATTTTAACAGTCCTCCCTAGTCCACCACTAAAGATATTAAAACAATTCCAAACTCTATTTTATAATTTTATCTGGAATAGTAAAATTGATGAATTAGAAAGAACCCTTTTAATTAGTGAATATAATGGGGGAGGACTGAAAGTGCCTGATATTTTTACTAAATGTAAAGCATTAAAGCTAATGTGGATTAAAAAATGTTCAGATGTTCATAATCAAGCAAATTGGGAAAAAAACCTTCTAATTGATGATATAGAAAGCTGAAAGCTAGGGTGGTGATAAAATTTTGACGTTAACCAAAAATGGTCTTTTTGAAATACAAAAGAAGCATATTATAGGTAGTTTTTGAGCAGAAATTTTCCAAATATGGGGATTGCTAAATGAAGAACTTCCCACAGCCCTTGAATGTATTCTGTCTCAGCCCTTATGGTCCAACAATATGATAAAAATTGAAAGAAAAGCAATATTCTTCAAACAACTCTGTCAAGAAGGTAGCTTTTATTTTAAGGATTTTGTAGACAGACATGGGAATTTTTTAACATTTAATCAATTTGTAGAAAAATATCGAATTCAATTTAATTTTATGAACTTTAATTGACTCATAAGTGCTATACCTAGAGAGTGGAAAAGAATAATTAATATATATGGAAAAAATATTGAATCTGTTGTAAATGAACTTCTTTTGGTTATGAAAAATGAAAAACCTTCACGGAATTTTTACAAAAAAATGGTATCTACAATTACAACACACTCCGTAAAGTCCTTGGAGAGATGGCATGTTATTTTAGACATTTTTTGATAACAATCAGTGGGAGGAGGTTTACATGTTACCGTTTATTGAAACACATGATTCGAAATTGCAAAGCTTGCAATATAGAATTAATCACAGAATGATCTTTACAATTTCTATGTTACTAAAGCGTAAACTACCTGAGATTGGGGAATGTAGCTTTTGCACCAGAAACAATTTGCGACCTGTTCTGGGACTGTGTACAAATTCCATCTTTGTGGACAAGTCTCATAAACTTAGTTGCATACAGGGGCGTAGGAATGGGGAGGCAAACATGTCTTTTTTTTTGCCATTTTCGCTGAGTGAAATTTTCTAAAATTGCACATTTGAAAGAAAAAAGGGTCCTCCTGCACATTTTTATACTTCATTTTTGAAAATTTTCCGCTGCGCGGCGCTATTCCTAAAATGTTCAAGCGCGTAATGTTCAAACCTTTAATAATGAAAATTCAATACACTCGAACTAGACTCAAAACGTCCATTAAGGGATTATACTATTTCAAAAAATGATGAAAGATTAATTTCTTTATATATCTTGGCAAGACAATCAAATCATTATTATTTTCAGTTACACAACAATGTGCCGATGGTATGGATCCGGTATGTTCAGATCGAGCTGGGTTGCATAATATGACGACATTTACAATAATCATTTCTAAATGCAGGTAACTTTAAATCGAAAAATTGCCGTGTTAAGAATGCTTTAAAATCATCAAAATACAAATTCGTATTTTTTTTCTCTCAGGGGGAGACCCCCGTACCCCACAAAAACCGAAAGGTAACTTTAAATCGAAAAAT